>NC_034613.1:48625221-48630081 GCF_900095145.1 Mus pahari | reverse complement strand
AGAAAGAGAGAGAGAGAGAGATGTATAAACAAAAATGTGCTATAGTGCATATCAGAAGGCAACCTTGTAGAGTTGTTCTCTCCTTTTCCTGGGTTTCAGCAACCAAACTTGGGTCACCAGCCTTATGCAGCAGTACCTTTACACACTGAGCAATCTCACCTGGATTTATTTTCTTCTTATTCAGGTGTCTCACACTCATTTAATGGCAAGAGCTGTACAGAGTATTTTTGAAATCAGGTAGTTTAAGTGTCCTTGCCTTATTTTTCTAATTTACAGGATTATCCCAACTATTTGAGCATGTGTACATTGTCACACACCTTTTAGAATTGGAGTGCCAATTCTACAAAAATACTATCCTGAAAGTCTAACTGGGATGTGTTCAATCTATAGAGTGACTTGGAAAGATCTCATGTGCCAACACCTTCTCAGTGGTAATTGAGTCTTCCAGTCCATTGACCTTTTACATCTTGAATTTCCCTTAGTAGTGTTTTGCACAACCCAGTATAAAAATTTTTTACACACAGTATGAAAGTCTTTTATACACTTGTCAAAATCATTCTTTTTTTTTTTTGAACTCACTCTGTAGACCAGGCTGGCCTCGAAGTCAGAAATCTGCCTGCCTCTACCTCCCAAGTCCTGGGATTAAAGGCATGTGTCACCACTGCCTGGCTGTTAAAATCATTCTTAATTATATCAGTTTTGAGTGTGAGTGAAATTTTTCTTCTTTAAATTTTATTTTTCAAGAATTTATAACTAATATGTCAAAATTTGTACGTTGACATGGTATCATCTGAACTTGTTCAATTCACCCATCAAATCTATTCTTGTTTTTGCAAATTGTTTTAATGTTTCTTTGTACTCAGCCATGTGTCACCAGCCATGGAAATGGTTTTATTTCTTTTGCTCTGTATGCAATCTTCCCGCCCCTCACCAGCCTTCCAATATAAGGGCAAATGAAAGCCAGGAATGCAGACAACCTTGCCTCACTGTTAATCTCTTGAAGAATAAAAATCTAGTTAATCATATGTTTTTAATAGCTGCTTGTTATCAGCTCGAGGAATCTTCTTTCTATTCTTAGTTTCCTGAGAGTTTTTCTGTTGAGCAGATTTTTAAATGTTCTAAACGCCTCCAAACCCAATCTCTTGGTGCAGTTGCTATGTTACCCAGGCTGGTTTTGAACTCTGGGCTTCAATGCTCCTTTTGCCTTAGCCCCTTGGATAGCTGAGATAAGGCACACATGCCTGGTTTCAAGGGCCTTTGTTGAGATGTCTTTACTTTTATTCATTTACCCTTTTGATAACAAAGGGGTAAATGTAAATGAATATCTACAGTGATTTGATGGCAAAACGCTTCTAGAAACCTTGGGTGGAAAACTGCTTATGCTACAAGGGGATTTGACACACAATAATAAAAGGTGAGAAAAAATAAAAAGAAGTAAAAGAAACACCCAAGAAAATGTATGTGGAAACATAAATACAAAACCAAAACAAAAATCAGGGGAAAAAAAACCAAGAGTGGAAACAATGAACTTGGTGGAGTGAAAAGAATGGTCTGTTTTCAAGCCATGGGAAAGGGCCAGTAAAGATCAGATGCCTGGGAAAGTCAATGAGAAGCAGGTTGTGCAAGAAGTTAGATTGCAAACTAGAGAACACATAGTCTAGTTAAGGCAACCTCATGACCTTGCCTTGCAGTCTACAACTGCAACATGATTCCCCCTAGAAAAGACCGGCTTCCTTATCATAGCTCCATTACAGAGCCCTATGCTATTTTGGTTCCTGTTCTTACTTTTTCTCTGCATAGCAGCCCCTAAGTACTTCCTTGCTTGTATTGCAACCTGACTCATCTCTCCTGTTCCCGTGCAGAAGGAGGCCTATTATGACCATTTCATACGCTGTCCCTCCTCGGAAATACTTTCGTACTTGTGCATTTTTCATTGGTTTTCATGTGCTACCTTTTATTGTTATTTATCTGACAGTGTATCTCTTACTCTGCAGATGGATTTATAAGCCCCTTGAGGGCCTTATTCATCTCAGTATTTGCAGTAATGAGCACAGTGTTCAATAACTGGCTATTGATGATGATGGCATCAAATTGAATTGAGAAATAATGTCATCAGGCTATGGCAGTCTGGTGACTCATCCTTATCACTGTAGTGAAAGACTTATCAAGGAAATAGGAGCTGTCATAGCAATCTGACAGGGCATTCTTCCTATAAGAAGATATAAGAGTCTTAGTATTTTTTCTCCTTCATGTTGGTGATCCCATTTAGCTATTTGAATATATGGCATCCAACTTTTGCAATATGCTCTTACTTCTAAATTGTTAAGACATTTAGGGCGATTTGTTTTCTACTGAAAAATGGGGATACATCCTTGTCTTACACAGACCACTCTTTGATCTACTCCAAAAGTTTTACTTTCAACTTTCACAATGTACAGGGCCTGGCTACATTCATTGTAGGCTCATATCTCTATTTTTTTTTTCTGTTTCAACTTTCTAAACTTTCCAAGTCCAGTAGTGGTTTATGGTGTTGGCATTAATGTAATCACTGGAACTAGAAAGTCCAGCTAGGAGTTTGGACTAGAAATGAAGTGTCATTTTCAATGGTCATGGGGAGAAGGAGAAGTATCTTCATTCTTCTTAATTTGCTTTATAACTTATAGCCCAGACTGAGATAGTTTATAAACGACTTTCTAAGGTTTGACTGAGTCTTTATGTTTGAAGAATTCCTCATCAAATGAGTATGAGCAAGGAAGAAGTGCTTCTCAGAAAAAGAAATGAAACCAAACTGTACTCGTGACAAAGGCAGTCTAGGTAGTCTAGGGACATCAACCCAGAGCTCAGGGCTCTAAAGCATCTGTACAGCAGTGTTCTTACTCTGTATAATTTGTTACAAAATTATACCCGGGGCTCTGGCAATCAAGTTCATGATCTGGTTCTCTACCTCTTTTGAGAAATTCTATGGGTAGTGTAGTATACTTTTCTCACCCATACATTTCTTTTTCTGTGTGTCACTGGGTCCCATGCCTCTGATTAGTCACCCTTCAAGTCATGGGTCCTTATTTTAGCTTCAGAAAGTGTCAAGGAGGACTTTTTGGGTATTTATGGTGAGAAGCACTTCTTCCTTGCTCATACATTTTTTTAAACGTTCAGGAATTAGGGTTTATAAAATTCAATTCCTGCATATCCTTTCATTTATTGGCATCATACTGCATTTGTTTTCTCTCATTTGTACATATGTGCATATATATATATATATATATATATATATATACATGTATATATATATATGAAGAAGTATGTTTATATTACATATGGTATATGTTAATGATTTGAAAGCAACTTTTGGATATTACAAGATTTTATTCCTGACATATTTCTGCACATAGTTCCTAAGAATGGGGTCAATCTCTTAGATAATCGTAACATCATTATCAGACCTGAACAATATAATCACCATTCTGTAAATCTATTAGATCACTTGCTTCCACCCAAATGCCTTTCATGCTTTAGTTGACCCACTCCAGCTGCAACCAAGTTTTACATAGTGCACTTAATGCCGTGCCTCCATAGTGTCTTTACCTATTCCAGTGCTGTCCCCATTTTAATTTGTTATTGTTTCTAGAAAGGATTTTATTCTGTAGTCCAGGCTGGCTTGAAACTTACCTTGTATTCCGTAGTAGACTTACACTCACAGCAATCCTCCTGCTTCCCCCACCCCAGCACTCAGATTACAAGCATGAGCCACCGAGCCTAGGTTTGTTTACAAGGGCTCAAGCTAGTGGTCTTATAGAATAGTTTAAAGTCTGTCTTTGAGTCCTCATGATTACCTTAAGGGTAGACAGTCTTAGCAAATTGAGTACTGTGTTTTGTTTTGTTTTGTTTTGTTTTGTTTTGTTTGAAACACAGTCTCATACAGCCCAGGCTAATCTCAAAAAAAAAAAATCCATGAAGCCAAGAATGACCTTGAACTCCTGATCACTCTGCCTCTACTTCCTAAGTGCTGGGATTCTAGGCATACAACCCCACAGCAATCTGAAAGCATTTTATGTAATGCTTTGTGGTTGCTGTGTCATTTCATTAGGAGGAATATAGTATAACACTGGGAATACTAAAACTGATCATTTTATTAAAACAAAGGTTATCATATTCTTCATTTTAAAACCATGTTGTTCTCTTCATAGTTGGTAAGTAAATTGTGGGATGATACTTTGACACCATATGAATATTCTATTACACTGTTCTTCGCTGCATGATTTTAGCATCTATTAATGATCACTGGTAGATTAATTATTACATTTCAGATTGAAAAACAGTGAGATTCAATGTATGCCATTCTCCCTACATTTGATTTACTATTACTCTGAAAAAGGAGTTTTCATCCCTTCCTTAACTACACCCCATACACATATAAGACTTTCACCCAATCTTTTCAAATTCATGGATAATTTTTAAATCGATGTAATAAACACTATCAAGATAATTACTTTGAAATATTAAAGTTGTAATAGATTTGACCAATTGAAACCCTTTAACCCATCTCCTCTGAATTGAAATTATTAGTATCTAAGTACTTCCCTTCTTGGTGACAAAAAAAAAAAATTATCCCATGTTCACCTTATACCTTCGCTTCCTTTGGAATCAGTTATTTTCCTAAGAAGCACTGACTCTATTTTGGTGAGAGTGATATTTAGAAAGTAAAACAGGAGGCCAAGTGTTGTATAACATGTGTGTAATTTCAGTACTCAGGAGGTAGATGCAGGAGAATTACCAGATACTTTATCTACAATAATGGTTTTCTTTACATTTTTATTTATTTAGTGTGTGTGTGTGTGTGTGTGTGAGAGAGAGAGAGAGAGA
>NC_034613.1:48614713-48625129 GCF_900095145.1 Mus pahari | reverse complement strand
GAGAGAGAGAGAGAGAGAGAGAGAGAGAGAGAGAGAGAGAGAGAGAGAGAGGGACTTTTGGGGGTTATCTTTCCACCATGGATTCCAGGGCTCAAACTCATGTCAGTGGGTTTATGCTGTACACTTTTTTACTTGCTGAAATACTTTTCAGTCCTACATTAGTGGTTTTGATGCCTGTCATGGATATAGTGTGAGAGGTTGTCTCACAAAAAAGATAAAGAAACTTAATTGAAAGAAAGGGAGGAAAAAAAAAAACAGACGTGAGGAGGAAGCAAGATAGGGAAAAAAGGAAGGCAACCAGTCCTTAGGCTACAGGTGTAGTCACTGACACTGGGAGTTAAAGGGGTCATTGGTGTTGAGTTCTTTGGTTAAGGATAGCTGGAATAAAATAAAATTAAGTTTTAGGGCCAACAGGATAGATTATCAGGTAAAGAGATCTGCTGGCATGCCTGGCAGCCTGACTCAAACCTCTGGGACAATATAGTAGAGGGAAATGCCCCTTTCCTGCACATGAACATATAAAATAAATAAATAAACAAATATTTAAGTTGAAATTAAATTAAATTTTGATTTTTATAGCTCTTTTTACTGAATTTTTAATAATATTTAAAAGATTTACATCTTTTAGAAGCTTTAAAAGATGATATTTTCCTGGAGCTATCATTGGAAATATAAACAAATAAAATGATTAATAAAAAAGATTGACAATAAGAAAAGTTGATATTTTCCAAAAAGCTAAGGGATAATTCATTCTTCTATCCATGTACTTTATATATTCTTTATATATTCTTTCTGTACTAGTTTTTGTAGATACACACACAGTCACATACACACACACACACACACACACACACTTCTTTTCTCTTAGCTCTAATACAAAAAGTGGCATGGTATGCTTGAACTGTTTTCATTGAATATACTCCATCAGATTATAAAGTAGGGCTCCTTCTTTTATACAACTTTTGTACTACATGGTTTAAAATTCTTTATCCATCTCACAGTACCTTAGCACGAAGCTAAGTTAATAATGTGATAAATTACAAATATTTTAAGATTAGCTAAACAAAATAATAATGGTGTATCAGTAATGTTGCATGATAAAAAAGATCAACATACAAAAATCAATACCATTTTATATACCAATAATGAGTCTGAAGAGAAGAAATTCAGAAAGCAATTTCATTCATAATAGCTAGGAACAAATTTGACCAAGGCTGTCAGTGATTTCTTGTGATGAAGATTATAAAACATTAACTGAAATAAATTCAATATGACACACAAACTAATGAAAAGACAGCCTATGTTCTTATATTAGAAGGATTAATATTGCTAAAATGACCATGCTACAAATGCAAGTCTTGTCAATATACTAATGATGTTCTTCAGAGAAGTGATGGAAGGAAAACATACAGCCACTAATTTATTAAACTAGAATAATCCCTAATTACACTCAAAGTGTTTGTCTTGATATCCACATGTAAGGGTAGTCCCCACTCCTCATCGAAGAAACTTCTTTGCAATGGACAGAGACCATTACAGCAAACCTCAACCAATCAAAATGCAGAGTTGTGGAGCCTGGTCCCAACTAATATATCTATAATACAACCCCACAGTGAAGGCTTAAGAAACACTGCAAAAAAAGAGTAGAAAAAATTTAAGAGCCAAAGGATCAAGGAGGTGCCTGTGAGATTGTGTCTTCTAGTAATATCAGAAGCTAGACCCATAAAACTGCACCAACATGACTGCCTAAGCTCAAGATGAACAAGGACAGCAATAACAGACATGCCAATTTGGAAGGGGAAAAGATCAAGGTTTCAAACTTAGACAAACAACTACAGGCAACTGAGGAATATGAAAACAGAAGAAATAGTCTTCCCCAGGGAAGAGCACACCAATTGGTTATCTGATACCAAATGGTCAGCCCTGAAAACATATATACAAGTAACATATATGCAAGTAACATATATACAAGTAACATATATGCAAGTAACATATATGCAAGTAACATATATACAAGTAACATATATNCAAGTAACATATATGCAAGTAACATATATACAAGTAACATATATACAAGTAACATTATACAGACTTTGGAGGTGGATGCAGGGAGATCAAGAGTGAAAACTCATCCGTGCTATACAGCGCTCTAGGTCAGCTTATAATACATTAGACACAACAGTAACAATAGTAACTATATATGTTAAAGTATATCCCACTAGTATAGTTAGATATAAATAAGAATATTCTACAATAAGAATTATTAAACTCATCAAAAAAATCACTTAGAGAGTAGCATGGTTGTTGCAATAACAAGCAAAGCTCCTCCGCATACCCCTATGCCAGCACAAGCCTGGGCCCTTCTGTATGTCATCATGGGAGACATCCCTGAAGCCACAGCCTTAACTGAGGAACCGTTGGCAGGGAGTGGTCGCTGTGGGAGGGAAGAACCTTTTCTTCAGTAGTGTATCTGAAGATGAGTTTATCCTTGCTCCAGCAATAGCCCTTCACCCATGCTTATGTAAGAAATTTTAACTAAATTCAGTGGAGCAAAAATAAATCATGAAAGGAAGAGGAGGATTAGTTGGGAAGAAGAAATGGTTCAGAAGAAAATGGGGGTGGGGCGCGGTAAGAGAGAATACATGGGAATTGAATCACAATACATTGTATTTGTATATGAAATTGTCAAATAAAATCGAGTAACCCCTCTTCCATGCACAATCCCTTAGAGTGGTAACTTAGGAGTTAAAGGGAGAAAAGAGCAGTCTAGACTAAGGTTTATTGCTAGCCCTGCACCTACTCAGACAGACTTCAGCACTAAGGAAGGTTTAGAAGCTAAAAAAATTAAAATGACTGCTATGCTGATATTAAAATCCATTTTATGAAATGTCATTATAGACCTAAAATATTCACCCAGCTGAGAACATTTTCTTCATAGTAACACTACCAGGATGTGATTTAATAGTAAATTTCCTTAACATTTCAATATCCTGTAATTATAGGTCATTTGTTGAGCTCCAGTCTTTTCCCACAGTTGTGGACATCAGCTCAAATTGTACCTTTTTCTTTGCTGGTAGTTATGAATGACATTTTTTAAAATATGGAAAAACATATGTATGGACTGGCAGGTACTTATACTGAATATTGAAAGAGGCTAGTTAACATAGAGACCTTAATAGATACCATCATGTTATGATGCCCTTTAACTGCCCTAAAGAACATTGTTCAGGTTTCTACACATTGGTGAGAGTATTTGATTCTAACAGAATAGTGTTGGCATATAGCACCTTGCTTCTCACAGCAGGAAAGATAATGTCTGATCCATTAGTAGGACTCCAGTGGTATCAGCAATCTTTGAGAATTCATTAGCAATGAAGGATCTCAAGTACCACCTCAGCCCTGTAGAATCAGAATTTGTGGTTGAACATTGAGCACATTACAGTTTGATAAGCCCCATAAAACATGATAGAACAGAATCACTGATGGTGGGAAGGGAAAGATAAGGATGGATGGTTTTGATGGTACCCAAAGTCAGAGAGGTGTGTGCGGTCCTCATTGCCATTGGAGGGAGAGGAAAGCATGACGAAGAGATACAGATGATGTGGCAGAAGGTTGAGGGAGTCAGTCAGAGAAGCTTAGACTCATCCCTGCTGGCAGTGCAATCAGGGACAAATCAGTGTTCATGGAAGGGGTCTGATGAATTCCCCATTGAGAGCAGGAAGCAGAGCAGAGGTCATGACTCAGCTCTTATGCTCTGCATTCTCCCATAGCTGAATCCTCGTCTCCCTGCTGCTTTCTGAAGTCTGGTACATCCTTGCTGTTAGATTATATATGAAACTTTACTCACTGACATGCAGTCTTTAATTCACAGGGAATTTTTGTAAATAACAATGCCAAATGAGTACTTTGTGGGCACATGAGTATGTGAGGTGGGTCAAGTGTGGGGCAGGAAATTTAGTATTATCTGTATCAGTATTGCATATCTGATAGGAAAAATGTACCAGAAAAGAGGTTCAACCCTTCTTAGAAGGGATTGAAATAGCCATGTAAGGAGTTACAGAGAAAGTGTGGAGCAGAGACTGAAGGAATGATCATTCAGAAACTGCCCCACCTGGGGACCCATCCCATAAACAACCACCAAACCCAGACACTACTGCAGATGACAACAGGAGCTTGCTGACAGGAGCCCGATATAGCTGTCTCCTGAGAGGCTCTGCCAGTGCCTGACAAATACAGAAGTGGATGCTCACAATAATTCATTGGACAGAGCACAGGGTCCCCAATGAAGGAGCTAGAGAAAGTACCCAAGGAGCTGAAAGGGTTTGTAGCCCCATAGGAGGAACAAAATATGAACTAACCAGTACCCCCAGAGCGGCCAGGGACTAAACCACCAATCAAAGAAAACACATGGTGGGACTCATGACTCTAGCTGCATATGTAGCAGAGGATGCCCTAGTTGGTCATCAATGTGAGGAGAGGCCCTTGATCCTGTGAAGGTTCTATGCCCCAGTATAGGGGAATGCCAGGAACAGGAAGCAGGAGTGGATGGGTTGGGGAGCAGGGGAAGGGGGAGAGGATAGGGGATTTTCAGAGGGGAAACTAGGAAAGGGGATAATATTTGAAATGTAAATAAAGAAAATATCTAATAAAAAAAAAAGAGGGTACGATGTTCTCCGAATTATAGCAGGGATAATTCTAACCTTAAGTATCAAATGAAAAGGCGCTATTGAAATCCTCCAACATTCTGTGTTACATGTTTTATTAACTTTTCATTCTAAATAAATAAATAAATACCCCAAACCAGAGTTGATGAATCTAAATCCTCTGTTTTGTTCCTGACTACAAGGTTGAAGTTATATAGAGGGAGGGACAAGAGGGGTTGGGTAAGAGATGTGAGGTTACATGAAGCTCAAAACTGGAATACTTCCTGAAATAGACAAATTGCCTAGAAGAAATATGGAGTCCACCATTCATGTGCATGAAATAGCATGGAGTTTACCCAGCTATTTCTATTAATAAAGAAACAAGTAAATTAGTTTTCCAGAGGAATACTAAAATTGGTTTCCTCCCTGCACAAAACCATGAAGATATTTATATATAATTTATCTCTCTAAGTTGTCATGTGGCAAAAGACCGCTCGCTGTGCAGCAGGCTTCTCTTCCTACTTAGAGAGAATTACGTGATTAAATAGAGACCTGAAAAGTTTTGAACAAGCACTGAAGGAGAAAAGGTTTCCTCTTCAAGCCTTAATGAAGTGAGCTCATTCCTCCTCCAACATCAACTTAGCCTTGTGTAGTTTGTTTTCTCGCGGGTTAATCACTGACCAGAGCCACAGTGCGGACCACCAGTTTCCAATAAACCATAAAAGGCCGATCAGCAGCCATTGTGCTTTTCTGTAGGGCTTAGCAGACAGCAGCTGAATAAACCTGTTCAAAGTCAGAACAGTCAAGCAGGAGCGCAGAGGCCCAACTGGTGCCTCTGGTGAATCCTGAAAAGCAAATTAATTTATTAGGACATAATTGATGGCATGTGCAAATACACTAGCCAAAGACTCCCCTGTGCTAATTTTGGCATAATTAAATATGGGGCAGTTAATGAATGGTGTGCCGGGAAAGCAACATTATGATAAATAGCCAATTATTACTTACTGTATTCCATACTTGGTATGTTAGATGCAAGCCAATGCCTCTACTTTTGGACTTCAAAGAAATTCCAGAGGGAACGAACAGACCTGTCTAACTGTGATTCTTCTGAATTCCTCTTTACATAAAGACAGTTGCATGTAAAATATACTCAGACTTACTTGCACATGCAGGAAAGAAAAGGCATGAAGTGTATTGATTATATTTCATGTAAATACGCACATGCTTTCTTCTTTGGAGAGTTCCACAACTTGTGAGTCTATTAAAAGTACCTGTATAAATGGTGTCTAAGCAGGGCCTCCCCTTAAGGGAAATCCCACTGCCAAAGAAGGATGGTGCTGGGTGTCTCAGCCTGCTGGGCCATGACAGGCCAAACCTAAGCTACCTACCAGTGTGCTTGCTGGTTGATGGGCGGGAACCCTTGACTTGGGTGTCCCTTTGTTTTTCCCACATTGCATTAGAGATCCCTGGTCCCCCAAAGTGTAGGTCAGCATCTGAGATCCAGTAGCCTTTCTAGACTCACAATACTATAACAACTGATATCTTTGCCTAATGACTTTGAAATGAGAGAAACAAAACAAAAAGGAGAAGGGAACTATATTCCCCAGTTAAAACAAATAATAAGACTTTCCTCATCAGCTTGAGAAATGCTGTGTTTGAAGTCATACCATCAGTATGCATAGGGAATGGCAAATGTCCAAAACTGCCAGTTTTTTCTCCAAAGGGTCTACAAAGTGGCCTTTAAAGGTGGGAGAAATGATCTTTTTTGAGCTTGTAAAGAAAGATGGCTTCTCTCATCACAACACTGCTATCTACTAACCACTGAAGCTGATTGGTGAAGGCCAGGTGAGTGCTCTCATTCTTTCTGTTGATGATGACAGATTCTCTTTTGAGTGGTCTGGTTTGTGAAGGGTTCTGGGTTCCTGTTCCTCGTCACAGTTATGTTTATCTTTCCAAACTGGAGCCCCTTCTAGCATATCTTAACCACCCTTCACCAGTTGTACCCTCCAAGGGCCAGGCCATTCCAGATTATGAGTTCCTGGTTAGTCTGAGACACAGCACAGAAGGCAAAGGAAATGGGAGGCTCATCTCATCTGCTCTGGCTATTTTCATTCTCCAGTTGGCAAGACTGTCATTTCTATTCTCCCCATTCTTGGAGTCTCTGACGGCAAAGGCTGCCAGATAAGTGACCATCCTAGACACGTGTGGGAGACACGATGAACCATAGAAAGCAACCAACATTAGACCGAGCCTAAGAAGCATTTTAGGAGTCTGAGTACAGAAGCGCAAGCATGTGTATCCTTTGTATGTTTCCTTTTAGAGTGGAGTTTGCAGTCAATTTGACATTTACTACTGCTCAGAGCAACAGGAGATGTTAGATGGACAAAGTTGATATTTTCAAGGTCTGAGGAATTGCCTTGTGGCAGAGGCTTGGCCGTGGCATTTGGCCACCTAAAGCCTGAGTGCTAATCAAAGATAGCCCTCCAAATAAAAAGGATACTTTGGGAAAGGCAAAGCAGCATTTGACTCCAACTGGTAGTGAGTCAATTTATGTTTTCCAAAGTTACCAAAGTCAAAGAGCTTGAGGGCACTTAAAGGAGAAAACATATGCACCAAAAGACACCTGGTTCATGGGGACACTTCCCAATGGAGAACATACACCTGCTAATGGGGCGGGGGGTGGGGGGAGACAGAAGCATTGTGATGGGCAGATGAGAGACTGGAATGAAAAAGATATGTATATGACTCACCTGGTTCTAACAGACTTGACAGGCGCACACTACAGCATGCAAGGCCAAAGAGAAAACACTATGAACCGTTCGTCTGTGCCACCTTATTAGATATCTTTCTAAGGGCTCCTTTATTCCGGGGAGACTTGCAAAGCAGATGCCTTAAGCTCGGGTTTTGCACATCCTTTGCTATTTTTGAGCAGTTTATTTCTCTCACCTGCACACCCCATGGGGACTCACTGATTGCTTGAATTCTAACATTTGGAGTGGAACCCATTCATGAAACTTTCTGGCTGTGCGATTCAAACGAAGGCTTCTCTTTCCTCTTTTTGTTCTCACAAGAAAATCAATTCACTTGAAGAGCCTCTTAATCCCGTTTTTGCAATCAACAATTGCCACTTGTATATGGCTCTAATAGATTAAGAAGTGGGATGATGCGGTTGTCTGGTCTAATTCAACCCTATTCAGGTAGCTGCAGCCCGAGGCACTTTGTAGTGCCAAGTGCACCGCTCGACAGGAAGACTTTTGCTATCATAATTTCCTGTGGAGCTATGCACTGCCCCCACTGTGGAGCCTGAATTACTTTGAATTAGGCCCGACAACCACAGAGAGTCGAAATCCAGCAAGCAACAATAACCAACTCTTTGAGCATGACTTGCATGGGTTATTTTTTTCTTTGCATTAGCAAAGAAAGGAGGAATTTCAAAATGCACATCTATTTAAATGACAGCAACCTGCCATAAATCAAGGGTGAAACAAAAGAAGTAACAGTTGAAATGAGAGAGAAGTTGGAGTGAAGGAAAAATTAATCAAAACAGTTTTCAAAAACTTCATAGTTTGAGCCTGTGAAAATGTTCAGGCCTACACTATCACCATGACAACCCGTAGCAAGCCCATGTCGGATAACCAGATCAGAAAGGGGCTGTTTTGTAAGGATGAAGCCCTCACATCCATCCGAAGTTCAAGTTTCACTTCTGAATGCCTAATGTTTTTTTTTCTTTTCTTTTGCAAAAGTAAGAACGTAGAGACAAAAGCTTTCTTTTGGCGCAGATGTAGGCAAACCTTTTTTGTAGAATTTTAAAATTATCTTACCATGAAGTCCTCTCGAAAACCCAGGCAGGCGTCACCTCAGGTAGACAGTGTTTGTATGCTAAAGCAACTGCTACAAAGGCTCAGACCCAAGTGGGAAATGAACAGCTCTCCGTCAAATCACCAAGCAGATTCCTAGAGTCCCGAATATGGAAGCATATGGCTAAAACGCATTCTTGCCGGAGACACCAGATCAGCAAAACGTTCTAGGTAAAGGAAGCTGCGCTCTGACAGCTCTGCTCCCTGCAACTCCTCGATTATTACTGCTGTGGCCCTCAAATGAATTAAATCTAAATGAATCTAGGTTTCTCTTCTTAAGAGCCCCAATCCTTGTTTCTACTCTTTTACCTTTCGGTGTTCGGAATCTACAGAGAACAAAGAGGGAGTCCCACTGATTCAAAACTAGCACAGCAGCCAGACAACAGCGCACAACTGTTCTCTCATGCATGACTGCGACGAGGATAAAAGCGGAGAAAGACTTCTGAGAAAAAGCAACCAACAAAGGAAACAGGAGTGCTGACAAAACTTTTTTTTTCTCTTTCTATTGAGGCAAAAGAGAGGGGGAGAAAAGAGGACGGCTTTAAAAAAGATAGAAGGAGAAAGATTAACAAACAGAAGTAAGAGCCTTCACCCCCCTGTCTTACTTTTAGCCCAATCTGGTCGGAGAAACAAAACCTAGAAGTGGATGAGAACCTAAGACACTTTTTCACAGTCAGCAAAGGAGGCTGGTGGCTATGAGCCCTGTTTTGTATTATCAGTTCATTACTTGCTCGGATAGCCAGGTTGTGGGACAATGTCTCCTGACTGGAATTTTCCCCTGCACAGTTAGAACAGGATGCCTATGAATTCACACATTCTTCCACAGAGGGAGACCCAGGGAAGGCAGGGGAGCGTTTGCATTTGGAAATCACATTCACAAATTAAACATCATTGTTTAAAAAAGAATGACCCTGAGGTCAACGCCACCAGCGCGGCATCACTGGAAGGCTGGAGGGAGGGATTCAAAGCACAGGCAACTGCAAACTTTGATTCAGGGCTCCTCACAAAGACTCTCAGATCAGTTGTACTCTGCAATGAGTCCCGCAAGCCTGCTCTGCCTGCGTTTTTTCCAGATCCCATTAGACACTAACGATTACAGGGCTAAGGAAAGCACCAGTTTTCACAAGTTCTCAACCTACATCTCAAAGATCTTTACCACACCTTAAACTAGGAATTCGATTCACACTACTGCTGTTAGGGATCAATCGATCTATCTATCTATCTATCTTCATCCCAGGAACTTGGGTATATCTATTTAAGGAGCAGAATCTTACCTTTCAAAATACATTTCAACCACAAAAGAGCCAACAAACGTAATGCCTGCTCTTCAATTTAATTCCTGCCTTCAATGATCTTCTTTCATACAACCTGAAAATTGAATGGAAGAGTTGATATATTTAAAGAGAAGTTTCTATTGCCAGGAGAAAAGGCCTTTTGTTTACATGACAGGACTTTAGAACAAATATTGTAGTAACATAAAATTACTTTTAGACACATAATATGATATTTTGTTGCATTTATTGTCTGATACAACCACAATACCACCCCTCCACATCTATGACTAATTTAGGTGCATTATATGCAACATCTACCTGGAGTGAGCTGTGTGTCAGGTACACATGTATTCCCATCCTTGTACAAAGCCTCACAGTAATACAAGTACATCCACATCCATAACTCCAGTTAAGCACACTACATTCTGCTTTAATTGGGAGATAGCACCTATCCTATGATAGATAGTGGAAGTCACAAAGGATAAGATAGCAATGCAAACACCAGCTCTATCACTCTGAGCTTACTGTCCTGCTATATCAAGTAACAATGAACCAATGGTGGCACAAATCAGTGTTTAGTTAGAGCTGAAGCATTGGTTTTTTTTTGTTTTTTTTTGTTTTTTGTTTTTGTTTTTTTTTTTT
>NC_034613.1:48566673-48614603 GCF_900095145.1 Mus pahari | reverse complement strand
TAGCTCTGGCTGTCCTGGAACTCACTTTGTAGACCAGGCTGGCCTCAAACTCAGAAATCCACCTGCCTCTGCCTCCCAAGTGCTGGGATTAAAGACGTGCGCCACCACCACCCGGCTGAGCTGAAACATTGTTAACAATCAGGGTGTGGTGGAGCGGAGCAGAGCCAGACCCTTGTCCTGGTCTAGGGGGAAGAATACAAGGCAAGAAGGGGAAGGGGCTTAAGCACTTAGGAGGAGAGAAGTGAAAATGTAGAGATGGGATGTTGAAGCAATGCAGGAGTCACAAGGAGAGCAATGAGGCTGGAGGTTTGTGACAGAGGCTATGAGTGATAGAAGACAAAGTGCACTATGGTAGGTCATGCAAGGCCAAGTCAGCTCTTCTTGAGTTCAAGGGAGTGATTTGTCTCAGGCAGATGAGGAACACCATTATTTGCTGACTGAGTACTGACTGCTGTGTGGAGAGTGGAATGAAGCAAAGTAAGCAGGGCCGCAGGACAGTTGGACAGACTGGTATACAAGGAAACTTTCCTGATGGTCAAAAGGAAGCGGTAATCTAACCTGAGCAAAATTCTTGCCAAGTCATAAGCCCAGGAGCTTGAGTGTGTCTATTTCAGAGGGGGGTTCTTGGGGCTGGAGAGATGGCTCAGTGATTAAAAGGCTGGCTGCCCTTTTGGAGGACCTGATGTAGTGACTCACATGGTGACTAACAATTATCTATAACTCCAGGTCCAGGGAATCTGATGTCCTCTTCTGATCTCTGTGGGCCCCGGACAGGCATGTGGTGCACAGACACACCTGTAGGCAAACTACCCATATACATAAAATAAAAATAAGTCAATCTAGTTGCATATGTAGCAGAAGATGGCCTAGTCGGCCATCAATGGGAGAAGAGACACTTGGTATTGTGAAGATCATATGCCCCAGTACAGGGGAATGCCAGGGCCAGGAAGCAGGAGTGGGTGGGTTGGAGAGCAGGGTGGGGGGGAGGGTTTAGGGGGCTTTGGGGATAGCATTTGAAATGTAAATGAAGAAAATATCTAATAAAAATGCCTAAAAAAATAAAAAAGTCAATTTTTTAAAGGCAGAAGGATTCTTTTTTTCTAATCAATCCAAGGCTTCTGCAGGCTCCAAGAAGAAGAGCCAAAGATAGTTGATTCAGAAGACTGATGAAGTGGAGAAGCTAATAATGAAACATTTCATTCTCTCCGAATCGTCCATGAAAGTTACACTAATACGAAAGGCTGGAATATTGATAAAGATATTGGCATAATACCAAAATATTGCCCTATAGTTTCCTTTGTGCAAGGCAGAAGTATGCCTGGAGGGACTCCAAGTTTCCCAAGAACCTAGTGTTTCTCTGTCAGACTTCTTGATGGGATACAACATGACATACAAAGCTTTATGTGTGAGGCACATAAAGTGCTGGTGCTGTTCTAACAAAATACAGGCTGTCTTAAACATCTCTCAGTATGTCCACACATGGTTTTTCTCTGTACAAACAAACCTGGGGACTTCTTCTTATGTCTGAGCTGACATGAGTTGACCTGAATTAGAGCTCACCTTAATGACCAAACTTTAAAAATCACTTTTATTTATTTTTTATTTCATGTGTATGGATATTTTGTCTTTCTGCATGTCTGTGCACCATTATGTATTCTGGGTTCCTACTCAGGCCAGAAGACATGAAACTGGAGCTAAAGAAAGCTGTGAGGTACTTTGTGGGTGGGAGGAATTGAACTCAGGTCCTCTGGAAGAGCTACAATTACTCTTTTTTTTTAAACTTTTATTCCCTTTATTTCTCCCTTATATGTCCTATAAGTTCTTTTTTATTAATCATCTGTTTATATCTCAAATGATACCCCACTTCCTGGTTACCCCTCCAACAAACCCCTATCCCGTAAAACCATCTCTCCAGTCTAACCCCACTTAACCAACTTCTTAAAGATCGGAGTTCCAAATACAGTCCAAACTCAAAGTTTTGGGTCATTTGAATTTCAACACATGATATTTGAGAAAGCACAATTCCAAATATAAGGATTGCTGCCTAAAAAAATTCACCTGCATAGGATGAGGGCTCACTCTATTTATCTTCTGGATTTTAGAATATGCTGAGGTTAAGCAATATCATAGAGCAGCAATGAGAAAAAGAGGGAAACTGTGGGATGTAAAACCATGCCAGGAGGTTTGGTAAGGTACAGCAGGTTGAGACCTGGAGACTCAGTTGGCACACACCTGATGAGGCTTAAGTGACTCCCAGCTCCCTGCTAGATTCCTGACTTGGATCATGTGCCATGCTTCTCACATAAAAGAGAGGTGATCTCTAGTGACATAGGCCCCAAACAGACTTCTCCATGCTATTGAGGTACCTCAAGGCCTGAAAGGCTTAGCCAATCAGCTTCCCTTCCCAGACATTCCTCCCTGCAAAAGGTATTTAATTTCAGGCCCACCCTGAGAAGGGGGAATATGGTTTTACGAATCCACTTTCTGCCATGACAATAAACTGTTTAGAACCATGGATTGTTTCTCTTCACCAAGATCTGCTGTGGGGAACCACAAAGAAGACCTACAGAGATGCAGCCTAATCTCCCATAGAAGGTCTGTGCTCCCAGCCACAACTGCCACCAAACCTCCCACACCTCCTGGCCCCAGCCCCTGGGCTAGCCACTCCTAACACCTCCCCATCCCCTGCTGTTCTCTGCTCTTCTGAGATTCTCATCAGAGCCTGGATGTCCAAGAGTCTGAGAACCCCATAACCCTGGCCTCATCACAGGCCCAGGGACCCCCTGCTTTCCCACACCTAAGACTGCACTTTTCCACCCCTCCAGTGGTACGTTGGTGCTTCTGTATGGCCCAGCACCAGCTGGGTGGTGACTTGGGATAAGCAATGTTAAACTTCCCACATTCTGCCTCCCCAAGCATGGATACAGGCTGACAACCCTACAGGAAATACTCTATAGGAAAACATATTCTCTCCCTTAAGAATTCCAATGTTTTAAAAAAAAATGGGAGTAGGCCTAGCCTGGTAGTTCATGATTGTCATTCCAGTCTTTGGGAGGTGGAGGCAAGACCATCAGGAAGTAAGCTGTTAATGGCTACACAGTGAGGGAGAGGCCCTTATCTACTTACATGACACATTATCTCGGAAACCCAACTATTCTGGAGGTATTTAAAGGGCAATGTTCTAGATTAAAGAAAGTAAAGGTATGGCGGGCTGGAGAGATGGCTCAGTGGATAAGAGCACTCACTGACTGCTCTTCCAGAGGTCCTGAGTTCAATTCCCAGCAACCACATGGTGGTTCACAACCATCTGTAATGGGATCCGATGCCCTCTTCTGCTGTGCCTGAAGACAATAACAGTGTACTCACATACATATAATAAATACATCTGTTTTTTTTTTTTAAAAAAAAAAAAGAAAGTAAAGGTATAGTAACTGGTACTTGATAAGATCGCTGTTTGGATCCTACTTCTCTGGTTCCTTGGGACAACTGGGGAAACTTGAATATGAGTAGTGTCTTAGATACTATTAAATCATTACTCATTTACTAGATGTAAAAATGATATGCTTATCAAAAAATGTAACTTCAATTTTCAGAGACTTGTTTTGAGGTATTTAAGTTAATATTTATTTTAAAATACAGGCTAATAAAGCAAGTTTTCAAAATATGAATGATAAAATTTAGTGACAGGAATAAAAATGTCTATTACATGATTTAATTTTACTATGCGCTTTGAAGTATTCCTAAGAAAAAACATTAAACACGAGATTAATTCGAAATGGGGGAATGAAAGGAAATGTACAGGTCAAATGATGTCTTGGGTAAGTACCTCAAGAAGACTAGATCATGGGTCTTTTGTGATCTTATTTTAAGGGTTGTAATATAGAACCTTTTGATGTTAGGCAAGTGCTCTGCCACTGAGACCTATTCCCAGTCCTGACAGTAGGGTTAGTGAGAGGTGCCTGAATTAAAGTAACGAAACTGAATGAAACATGGGCATCTGTTGGTGCCTTAACTGGATGTGGAGAATGAGAGATGGGCAGCATTCCTTGTGGTTCTGCTGGACTGCTAGAAAAGACAGTGACACCTTTTCCTGAACTAGAGGAAACAGAGTAAAGAGAAACCTTGAGTTGAAGATAGCTTTTGTTGAGTTCATGTTCACTTTAATGTGTCTTAGAGCTACAAGTAGATGGGTTCATTTTGAAAGCCAGAGAAGATACTGGAACCAGACAGAAATCTAAAAACAATCACCACACAGAAGGTAGCAATCACAACTGAGTGGCACAGGACCTTCCTCAGAATGGGATATAGAATGAATAAAATAAATAATTGAAAATATAAAATTGGAGATTGCTACTATGATCCAAGCAGAGAAATGCTTGTGAATTTAACACATATTTATTTATAACTTATTATAGGGTAGGTACTGGTTTATAAACGTGAGTGAAATACTGCCTATGTATCTGAGGAAGTTAATATATAGTGTAGAAATACACGACTAACAATATCAGAGCACAGTGAATGTGCTTATGAATGGCAGCTCATCACAGTGCAGAGTGATTCAATAATGGGTACCAGAACAGACTTAGACTGAAGGAGTCAGTTGCAGTGTGCTGCAGCACTGGGAGAACTAGTGCTCACAGTAACCTAGTACATGGTTCTTGAAAATGCAGACGAGAGGAATTTGAAAGTTCCCAAAGAACTGATGAGAAGAGGAAAACACTGATTGCCTTGATTTGATCAGTGCATGCTGTGTGCATGTGTTCAAATAGCACACTTTACCCCATTAACATGTACAATTAATTCATGCTAATCAAAATTAAAGTAAAATAACAAACAAACTAGACAGTCCCAATCAAAAGTATATTCTACCTGGTTATTTCAAATCACTGTGTTTGGGGGTGGTTTTTAATAAATGGACTCATTGCATGCTATTAAAACACTTTTGCTAAAATATGCACAAGTGGAGTTTTAATCTTTACTGCTTTAAGTGTCATTTAAAAACCTAGAAGAACAACAAAAATAAATCAATTCATAAAATGAGTAAAAGAACAGAAAAGAGGTAAGCTTGACAGTCATATAAGAAGCATTCCAAATCAGTATAAAATAGCAGTAATGGAGTAACTGTCACATGCCATCACTCTCCTGGCCATAGGGCCACACACGCTCACATTTAACTCTCAAAACAGTAGACACAGTTCCAGTAGTGTCTAAGAGAGGTATGAAGAAGCTTGACCGGAACACAGTTGGAAGCCCAGCAAGAAGGAGCCTCTGTCCAGCAATTTGGAACTATGACAGGAAAGGTTACTGTTGAAAGACTCCCTGGTGCGACAGGCCTGCAATCCCAGTTCCACAGGCAGCTGAAGCAGGGCCGTGGGATGTTCAAGACCCTTCTCAACTGAGCGAAGATTACATCTCTAAAAGTAAGTAAGTAAGTAAGTAAGAAGGTAAAAAGGTAAATTAAATAAAAACCAAGAAAGAGCGAGCAACAGTTCTTTTTTAATTATTTTATTAGATATTTTCTTTATTTACATTTCAAATGCTATCCCGAAAGTTCCCTATACACTCCCCGCCCCTGCTCCCCTACCCACCCACTCCCACTACTTGGCTCTGGCCTTCCCCTGTACTGGGTCATATAAAGTTTGCAAGACCAAGGGGCCTCTCTTCCCAGTGATGGCCGATTAGGCCATCTTCGAGCAGCAGTTCTTAACCTGTGTGTCTCAAACCCTTTAAGGGTTGAATTACCCTTCCATAGGGGTAAGACCATACGAAAGGACAGATAGTTACATTATAATTCATAACAGTAGCAAAATTACAGTTATAAAGTAGCAACAAAAATATGTTTGTTTTGGGGCAGTGGTGGCACACTCCTTTAATCCTAACGCGCAGGAGGTGGAGGCAGACAGATCTCTGAGAGTTCAAAGTGAACCTGGTCTACAGAGTGAGTTCCAGGATAGCAGGGCTACACAAAGAAATGCTGTCTTTGGGGGGAAATTATGGTTGGGAGTCACCACAACATGGGGAACTGTATTAAACAAAGTTCACAGCATTAGGAATGTTAGGGACCAGTGAGCTAGAGGCATGGTTAAGAGCATTTGCTGCTCTTCCAGAAACCCTAAGTTTAGTTTCTAGTACTCATAACCACTTGAAACTTCAGTTCCAGAGGAGTCAGTGGCCTCTTTTGGCCTCCATGGGGTCCTGCATGCATACTCTCAGGTGAACACTAATGCAAATAAAATAAAAATTAATGAAATGAAGAAGAGAAGGGAGGGAGGGAGGGAGAAAGGGAGGGAGAGAAGGAGGGAGGGGACAGAGAGGAGGAAAGCTGCTTGTGGACGTTGTACATCGTGGTGCGCACTAGGCTCCGCACCACGATGTACAACGTCCACAAGCAGTGAGGACCAGCACTCAATCCCTAAAACCCATGTAAAAGCTAGGCACAGCACTGGGGAAGCAGATGCATGAGGTTGCCCCTGCAGTTTATTGGCCAGCTAATTCAACCAAGTCAGTAACCCCAAGGTTCAATGAGAGACCCTGTCTCAAAATATAAGATACAGCATGACTGAAGAAGACACTTGATGATAACCTCTGGGGTACATTTGCACTCAGGCTTGTGTGCACACATTCTCTCTCTCTCTCTCTCTCTCTCTCTCTCTCTCTCTCTCTCTCTCTCTCACACACACACACACACACACACACACACACACACACACAGGAACTTCATAAGAAAAGCAGCACTAAGAGATGATAATGTGCAGTTATAGCTTGACTTAAAGATGCCTGTTTTCTTTAATGTCTATCTATCTTGGATCGCACTAGTTTACCCCATAAATCATCATAAAGAAACAGAAAGGCATTTTCAATACTAGACCTGAAAACAAAACCATGTAACATAACTAATCAGAACTGCTTGAGAATAGAGTACAGCTTGCTTTTTAAAGTTTTCCACATCTCAGAACTTCATCGTGTCTTCAGACAAGTTGGGGTTTGTTTTTAATGCACTAAACAAGTGCATCTCCACCTTCCTAATGCTGTGACCCTTTAACACAGCTTCTCATACTGTGATGGCTCCCCAGTCATAAAACAACTTCATTGCTAATTCATAACTGTAATTTTGCTATGGTTCTGAATTGTAATGTAATTGAACTTTAGTAGACAGTCTTTTGCCAAAAGGGGTCATGGTACACAGGTCGAGAACCACTGCTTTAAGCTCTTTCATTACCTGTGTTCTTCAATGAATGCGAAAGTATCGTTAGGACTTGTGGGAACAGGCAGTTTGCAATAAGACAATAACATACTTTGAGTTTTAAGATGAGCCAGTAGCCTCATGTTCACAGAAATTGTCTTTGAAGTTAGTATTGCTTTTCTTAGAGAAAGGCACCCCTCCTATGACTTCCCCACACTGCTTTGGCATATCAGTGAGACACGAATTGAGAGAGTTGATGAGAAATGCCACAGCTGCTGAGTTGCTGCTTTTCTCAGCTTGGATTCTGAAACAAGTGGCCATCTTTCCAGAAAGTAATTCAAGGAGTTCACACCATGCAGTCCAACTTAGCTATGAGATCCAAAGGGAGACAAGCACCCTGTTCGCATCAGTCCTTAGGAGGGGGGCTGCAGAGGCTCTGATAGTCATTCCAATATATTCTGACACGAGCTAGTCCCATTCCCCACAACTCCTCACTTGATACTTCACATAGATATATGCATACACATACACATTCATATTGTTATTAATTTGGACAACAATGTAAAATCCTTTATAAACAAATTTAATACTTAGCACAGTCTTCAGAAAGTACTTAGCACTGAAAGAAATGAAGGCCTGATTATCTACATAGTGACTGATTAGGTATCTCTATCACAAATGTTTTTCTCTGCATATACACAAGCACACATACATAGACTATATAACCCCTCCCAGCTGTCTATAGCTACAACTTGTCGAAAAGTGCCAGCTGGCCCCACCCTGGGGATTCATAGAATGCTCCTGTTTAGCACAGTCCCAAGTACCAGAACATTTCTGAATAGGTGCCCCCCCCCCCTTTTTTCTGAGATGTGGCCAAGATTCCTCCACTTCTTGGGTGAAATCTGAGTCTCCTATATTTATCCGTATGTGGTGTGAAATAGAAAATAAAGTCACGACAGAAAAAAATATCATTAACCAAGCTTTAACAGAAATATTGTAGGCCTGAAACATGACCAGAATGTCCAATTTCACAGTTCTGCCTATAAAAACTTAGCTATCAGAGGTTGTCCAAAAGCATTTTTTTAACAAGACAATGAAGAAACAGAAAAAGGTCAGTCAAACATATAGAACCTTGGATCCTATGGCTGACTGCTTTCCCAACTTTAAATTAGCACAAGAGAGATGCCCACTCAGTAGAAACTGTCTCTTAAATGGATACTCTTGTGAGGTGGCGCCCCTGCTGGTCAGCCACACATATGAGGAGAAACAACTGATGTTTCATAGTGCAGCTTCTTAAACCATAAGCTCAAAATTGAAGGGGAGGGTCCCGAAACAGTTGGCAACCATGAAACGTTTCAAATTCAAAAATCACGTGTATAATGATTTTGAGTCATTCCTGCACTGCTGGCCCCTATGCATTGTGGGACTTCATTGCAACCTTGGTTTGGATCATGCAACGTGTCTTCTTTGCACTGAATATGCTTTCATAGCCTACAATGCCAGGGGAAGCTGCCTGAAATACTTCAGTCAGATTTGAGACACTCATAGTTTATGAACTGCGGTGTTGTTAATAGACAGGCACATAAAGTTTTCTGCCTCTGAGAGAAAGATAATGGTTTATTTATGGAAAACAAAAACCTTTCATATTTTCTGCTATCATTCCTCAGCATGTATCAAATTAATCTATCTTGGATTGTACTGTACTAGAATGTTTAAATTTAAATACCAATATTTGGGATGCTCACTTGATTTTATGGGAAAAAAGTCTTTAAATGATATTTGGTTGGGGTTAGGACAGAATTTTCCACAATTTCTGAAATGGCCCTAAATGTACTTCTGACATTTCTCTACCACAGATTTATACAAACCAATATTCACATAACTGAACTTATAAAAATCACTCTTGATTTCTCCACTGGGACTCCAACCATGACAGTATATCAACACCAGACAGTGCATAAATGATATCCACAATAAATTGCTTTCTTTAAATGTACTCTGAAAAAACTATAGATTCTCTCTTGCACTAGGTCCAAATGCCAGTGCTCCTTCAGTGCTGTGCTAGGTACTAAATTTCTATCACTAAGTTTCTGGTATTCAGGGCTGGAGAGATGGTTTAGTGGTTAGGAACACCGGCTGCTCATTTAGCAGACCCAGATTCAATTCTCAGCACCCACATGGCAGCTCACAGATGTCTGTAACTCTAATTTCAGAAGATCCAACACCCTTACACAGACATACATGCAGGCCAAACACCAATGAGCATAGCATTAAAAATAAGCAAAATATAAAGAAGTTCCTGTTGTTCACAGACAAAAAATATTGTGGGGACAGTGTTAGACGACAATCAATAGTACCTAATCAGAGGAAGATGGAGAATCATTTACATGCTGTCTTATGTATTTCAGGATGTTGTAGTTGAACAAGTCTATGACTTACATTGGATCAAGAATGCATGGCATAGACAGTATTTCTAGATAAAATTGAAATATTGACCTTTAGATAATCTTTACTCTTTATTCATCCAGAAACGATTTATTGACCATTTTTTTTTCTGTTATCGCTGTTCACTTTTTTTTTATTTTCTTTATTTACATTTCAAATGCTATCCTGAAAGTTTCCCATACCCCTCCCCCCACCTCTGTTCCCCTACCCACCCACTTGCACTACTTGGCCCAGGCCTTGCCTTGTGCTGGGTCATATAGAGTTTGGAAGACCAAGGAGCCTCTATTCCCACTGATGGCCGATTAGGCCATCTTCTGCTACATATGCAGCTAGAAACACAAACCCAGGGGGTACTGGTTAGTTCCTGTTGTTGTTCCACCTACAGGGTTGCAGCCCCCTTCAGGTACTTGGGTACTTTCTCTAGTTCCTCCATTGGGGACCCTGTGTTCNATCCAGTAGCTGGCTGTGAGCATCCATTTCGGTGTTTACCAGGCACTGGCATAGCCTCACAAGAGGCCGCAATATCAGGGTCCCTTCAGCAGTATCTTGCTGGCATGAGCATTAGTATCTAGGTTTGGTGGCTGATGATGGGATGGACTCCCGAATGGGGTACTCTCTGGATAGTCCAGCCTTTCATCTTAGCTCTAAATTTTGTCTCTGTACCTATAACCTTTCATGAGAGTTATGTTCCTTATTCTAAGGAGGAATGAAGTATCCACAAATGGTCATCCTTCTTGATTTTCTTCTGTTTTCCATAATGTGTCTTGGATATTCCAAGTTTCTGGGCTAATATCCGCTTATCAGTGAGTACATATCTAGTGACTTCTTTTGTGATTGGGTTACCTCACTAAGGATGATATCCTCCAAATACATCCATTTGCCCAAGAATTTCATAAATTCATTGTTTTTAATGGCTGAGTAGTACTCCATTGTGTAAATGTACCACAGTTTCTGTATCCATTCCTCTATTGAGGGACATCTGGGTTCTTTCCAGCTTCTGGCTATTATAAATAAGGCTGCTATGAACATAGTGGAGCATGTGTCCTTATTACCAGTTGGAAGATCTTCTGGGTATATGCCCAGAAGAGGTATAGCAGGATCCTCCGGTAGTACTATGTCTAATTTTCTGAGGAACCGCCAGACTGATTTCCAGAGTGGTTGAACAAGCTTGCAATCCCACCCTGCTTGTGGACGTTGTACATCGTGGTGCGCACTAGGCTCCGCACCACGATGTACAACGTCCACAAGCAGGTTGAACATTTTTTCAGGTGTTTCTCAACCATTCGATATTCCTCAGTTGAGAGTTCTTTATTTAGCTCTGTACCCCATTTTTTAATGGGTTTATTTGAGTTTTTGGAGTCCAGTTTCTTGAGCTCTTTGTATATGTTGGATATAAGTCCTCTATCAGATTTAGGATTGGTAAAAGTCCTTTCCCAATCTGTTGGTGGCCTTTTTGTCTTGTTGACAGTGTCTTTTGCCTTACAAAAGCTTTGCAGTTTTATGAGGTCCCATTTGTCAATTCTTGATTTTACAGCACAAGCCATTGGTGTTCTGTTGAGGAATTTTTTCCCTGTGCCCATATCTTCGAGGTTTTTCCCCACTTTCTCCTCTATCAATTTCAGTGTTATTGACCATTTATGATGAAGCAGGAGCTGTGCTGAACATTATGAAGAAGACATACTCCATATACTCAAGGAGTAAGAGTTCTAGGCTAATAGAGAAGTAAGTCATGCTATCTCACTACTAAAGATGGACAGAAATAGATGCGAATGGCTCTAGGGCACCACAGGAGCACAGAAAGGGGCCTAATATAGTCTCCAATGGCCAAGAAGGGAACTGAAGTTGAAAAATTCATTAAGACTCACCAGGGAAAGGAAGGAAAAAGATCAGAGGAAGATGGTTAACTTAAAGCTTGGAAAGACTCTGATAAGGAGAGGGATGACACATTAGTAGAGACTTTCAGGCGTTTAGATTCTTTCCTGAGGGCATTGGTGAGCACTGAGGAGCTCCCATCTGGGGAAAGGGAGATTTAATTTGCTCTTCAGAAATACTTTCTGACTGCCACATGGAAGACAGTTTGAGTATGGAGACAAAGCTATCAGCAAGGGGTCTGTTGTAGTAGTTCAAGGGAGGAATGCAGAAGAGTAATCGTGGAGGAGAGAAGATGTATACTAGTCAAAGTGGCTGCCATGTTCCACCAAGGATGCTGTGACAAAAATGGCACAAAGTAAGCAACTTACAGCTAACAGAAAGTAATTTTCCTGGTCCCAGAGGCCCGAAAGGTCAAGAATAAGGAGCTAACAGATTCACAGACTTGTGGAGACTTGTTTCCTAGTGTATAGGTAGCCCCTTTTCATTGTGTCCCCTCATGGTCAAAAGAAAAAGGGACTCTCCAAGGCCTCTGTGATGGTTCTATCCTCATAACCTCATTGCCTCTCAGCACTTCCTTGGACAGCAGGTTTTAACATGCATATCCTTGGAGACTCAGGCCTTCCAACCATAGCAGTAGATGTAAAGGATGACATCAATAATAGTAATATGTTTTTTATGTCATGTTTTGTGTGAGCACTTACTCAGCTTACCTCAGTCCATAGGACCAAACTATGAAGTGGTCACTGTGGGGAAAACTGAGGCTCAAGGAATTTATGTAACTTCCTCGAGATCCCTCAACTAGTAACAAGTTCCCAGCTCTTCCTCACTGTGATGGTCTACTTCAGAGAAACCTCTAAGGACTTGTTGCAGCCATACTGTTACACATCCATGATGGTCACAGTTGGAAGGTAGAAAGGCAGAAGGATGTATAATGAGGACAGGCCAGCCAGGCTACACACCAATACCCTGTCTCAAAAGAATACATACAATATATAAGCAAAAATCAGCAACAAAAATCCAAAGTATCTTTTCCTTGCTAATGTTCAGTTTTTATAATGAAAGACAAATTAACAAGAGAAAATCATAGAAATTTTATTTGAGTTCTATAAGACATACACAGGAGTGTCATATGGAAATGAAGGCCCGAAGGAAGGCTCAAGTTATACCTTTCTATGCTGGGTTGGATGGCTATATTGATAGCCAGAGAGAAATAACATTGGGCAAAGCAATACAATCTACTGTTTCAGGGAAAGTTTAAAGGAAGAGGAGTCAGGAAAGGTAAAGGAGCAGTTCCCAGTCATACACTCTTCTCAAGTGTGTTCTGAATCCTGTAACCAAGGATACATTTTTTGTTTGTTTGTTTTGGTTTGAACTGGGAAGCCAAGAGCAGTTTTCTCAATCTACTCCATTTTCACTGAAGTAGGAAGAAGGATCATCTGCCTGGTAGAAGAGGGCAAGAATATTGGTAGAAGGTTTAATAATAATAATAATAATAATAATAATAATAATAATAATAAAACATTTGAAACAGAATCTGTGGAAAATGTAGAATCTAAAAGAATACTAAGCTGTGTGTAATGGTGCCCATGTTTAATAACAGCACTTGGAGAGACAAAGGCAGGCAGAGTTCAAGTGCAGCCTGATCTACATTGTGAGTTCCAGGACAGTCAGAGCTATGGTGAGAGTGTGTTCTGAAAAACAAACAAACAGATAAATAAAACTTTAAAGATGGATTAATATCTAGAATTTAAGACTGTTCAGGAACCATAATTGTAGTGTGCGTATTTCAGACTTTTGTGATTTTTCTCTATCAGCTCACAGAACCCAGGCTACAAAAGTCAGAGACTCAGATTCTGGAGCTTCACCTCTCCCTGGATGCTAGGATCTCGGCACTATACTGGCTGCTACGATTAACTGGGTTTTCTCTGTGTCTGGCACTCTTTTTATAAACACTTTACACATAAAGCGGCTCTCCTTTATGTATACTTCTACTTTCCACGGCTCCAATTACTCATGCTCAAGTGACATTGTTTTAACTCAACAACCATCCTTTATCATTAGCAAGTAGTCTGATACTGTGCTACACATCTCAGATCATCACTTTATGTGTCATGTCTCAGCATCAAAAAAGGGGAGATTGTATTATAATGAAGTGAAAGACCATCTTCACTTAACTTTAATTATGAAGTGTTCCTTCTGAATGTTGGCTATTGTTCTCTTTTATAACGAATGCACAAATTGAACTGATTTATAAGGCTGTGTGCTCAGGGAAACCATGGGGTTTGTTACTACTACAGCTTCTGGTATTCACTCCCAGTCTTAGACTTCGATCCTTGTGGATGAAAGGAGATGACTGATTTACATCATTTGTTCCTCACAATAACCTTACAAGACAGTATGCAGTATCACTGCCCTCATTTCACATATGAGACAAATGAGTGTCAGTGAGAATAAAATATTTTGTTTCCTAAGGTGACCCAGCTTGTATTTAACAAAGCTCATACTTGAGCCCACGTCCTGTGATTCCAGACCCTATACTGATGACCATTAAAACAACATTGGAGCTGTAGTTTATAGAATACTATCTATATAACAGATACTGTATCATATGTGTCATAGATATATCCCGGCCCATCAAACCATAATAATATGTCAGGAAAGGTACTACTAGTCCCTTTATTTACAAAAAAAAAGTCAACCCAGAGTTAGGAAATGATTCTACTATAGTATCTCCAAGGAACATGTTTTCTATAGGAAAACTAGCTTTGAGTCTCCCATTTCAGTGTATAGCACATATTCCAGGAACATCACCACACGTATCTAATTCAAACATTTGACTATTTACATCTGTAATATTTTGAATATGTCTTTCAAGTCTTGTTCTTTTAAGTGGCTGATGAGTAAAGAAAATTATGTTACCTGATTAAAAGAACAAAAAAGGAGGAAATGGGCTTTACTGGTAAAACAATGGTTAATGATGTGACAGTCCCACAGTACTTTAATGTTTCACAAAGAGCCTTAGTATATACTATTTTATTTGATCCTCCCCAAAGAAGAGTTTCCTGAAAATGAAAGTTCTAAGACCCTTTAACACAATACCTAAGGGAAACCCCACCTCAGAGGCATGCTACTGTTGTTATTTTATGTAAGGTACAAAGGATTATCGTGTCTAAGAGGGTAAGAACCAGTTCCCTCTGGGGATAGAAAGTAGCCCAGTCTAGGATAAGTTATTTGATGTCTTTGAAATCTGTGAGAATGTTGAATGTATGCCCTATTCTAAGATATGGATTTACAAAGTTTTGAGCAACTGAGCCCTCCCTTTTTACCCTCACCCATCTCAGTCCTAAAGGTTTGGTGGCATATATATGTGTGTGTGTGTGTGTGTGTGTGTGTGTGTGTGTGTGTGTGTGTGTGTGTGCATCTGTGTATTAGAAACAGCTCATTTAAAACTGTTAAAAAACAATTTTAAGCTTATGGCCAATTACCTTATCTGTCTAAAGTATCATAAAATAGTACTCATACTGAAACATTAGTCCTGTATCTAACAATATTCCCAAGTGTTAATTGTGAACCAAGACAAATTAAAGTGGGGACAAGAATGAGTGTATTGAAGATACATTTGCAAGTAACCACTACCCACAAGTCATTGTGCTGAGTAGAGGAGTTCTCATAGCTTGCTACATTAATCAGGGTAGGCTGACTGCTAGAGTTCCAATGAATAAATCTCAAATCTCAGTGATACAACACCAAGTTTATAGTTCCCTTGTGCAAAGCCCAACTCAGAGGCTCCTGATAGCTCCTGTAAGCAGGTTTCCTCTGCAAATCTATTGCTTTTGTCATCCTTGAGAGCTTTAGAGTCCCCCCCCCCATAAGATGCAGCTCGTTGGCAATAAATGAAGGGAGGATGAAGAAAGGTACTCAAAGTACTATATTTTTGAGCCAAAGCAAGAGGTAGCAAATAATATTTCTACCCACATTCCACAAGCTGGAAGTCAGCATCTTCCCCCAACTTCACTGCAAGGGAGCCCGGAAAACCACACTTGTTGTGAGTGTCTAAGAAAAACAAATGGACTTGGTGAACACACAGGCAGCCTTGGCCTCAGTGGCTCTTATAGTTCAGATACAAAATGGCCTTCAAATAGCCACATGTCGGAGGCTTGTCTCCAGCTGGTTGTGCTACTGAAAGAAAGGTCATTGGGCCTTGAAGATGCTAACCTCATCAATGGACTTATCCTTTGGGGAATTTGTAGCTGAATAGGCTCTTAGGAAGTAGGGCCTAGTTGGAAGAAGTAAGCCAAGGAGTCTGTGCCCTATAAGGCTGTAACTTACCCTGTTTATAATGCTTACAAAGCAAGAATTGTCTCCCAACAAAACCATACATTCCCAGAAATAGAGGGAAATGCATGCTGTTTGTAAGGGAGAAAGATTATGTGCACAAGGAGTTAAAAGTTCGTGTTTATCTGCTGCATTTCCTGTTTTTGCGATTCTGTTTCCGGGCCTTCTAATCTTTACTGCAAAAGAAGGCAAATCCAGGCAGGCCCTTGCTGATAGCCCCAGCTGCTCCAAGTACAATGAAAACCTAGTGATTCTTTACTTCCAGCCTTTATGGAAAGAGAAAAGAGAGAAATGCAAGCCTGCCAACTGGGCAGAGGGAAATGGGTGAATACTAACTAGCTCTCCCCTGCCCAGCCTGTGGCAAGTCACCAGCTGTGCCTTTAATTTGGCCCTTTGTCTTCCCTAGAAAGGCCAAGGCCATTGTGCTTGTGAAACAGGCTCCTCTAGCAAGCTGTTCAAAAGCAGAGATTGAAATCTCAGAGGACAGGAAAGATATTTGCTAAGGGAAAACAATATTATCAAAATGAAATGTAGGGACACCCATTTGAGAAGAAAAAGAAAATAAATGTGGTCATTTCACTGCATTTTATATTCAAAATAAGGAAACAAAAATCTCAGCTCAGAGGACTATACCGGTTGTTTTAAGGTTAGAATCTTGCTCTCTTTTTGACAACAATACCAACCATGGAGATGCCTTGGTGGGAGATAAAATTACTAGACCTGAAGGGAAGGCCCCAGAGTTTCAAACCCCAAAAGGAGCCACCATTGAATGTTTCCCTGAGGTTTTCATAGCTTCTTCTTGTCAGAATGGAGAGAGAGAAGGGAGGGGTGTTGATTACTGACTTACACTTTCTTTCATGAATTAAAAAAACAGTTGTAGTTGGAGAGGTTTTGTTTGAAGTGCTATGAAGGGAACCCAGAACTTTTGCATATGCTCTCTGAGTGAATAAATTAGTAAACAAATAAGGAAATTCGCTTCAACTAAACTCAGTTTCAGTGATACCCTTACAGAGATGAGGAAAAAAATGTGCTACTTGTAAGTGGGAAAGATATGAGGATGTGGATCTGAAAATTGGTGTCTTCTCAGTTTGCCAACACCTTGATCTTAGATTTCCCAGCCTGTAATACTTTCAGAAGTGTGTGTGTGTGTGTGTGTGTGTGTCTGTGTGTGTCTGTGTGTGTGTGTGTGTCTGTGTATGTGAGAGAGATGGGATGCTTAGGGGGAATGGGAGAGAGTTTTGTATTCTTGAACTTGCAATTCTGCTTCTGGCCTTACCTTTGGTGCAAGCAACAAGCACTCCATCACTACTCTAGCCCAAGAAGCAGGTTTAAAGCATGAGAAATGAACAAATAGTACTTAGCCCAAAGTTTGAACCAGCACGTGTACAATGAAAGTTAACTATTGTATCAAAACCATTATGCCTAATGTAAATAGAGCAGACGACTTTAGCTACAATCAAAGAAACAGGTTCTGGGCTACAAAGAAGTAATTACAACTGTAGTCTGTCTCTTCTACTGTCTGTGACCTTAAGCCAGTCACTTCTCTTTCTGGGGACTCAGCTTTCTAAAGCTAAGAGAGACTGAATTAAATGACATGTGAGGGTCATTCAAACTTATGGATTTCATTAAAAAAAATAACAAAAAAATTAAATTATTGGTTCACAGTCTTCCTCACTTTGGACATTCCAAATATTTCGGTCAGCAAATCAGTAGACTCAGAACCATCTGCATTCCAAACAGCAGCAATGCAAACAACACTAATGGAGCCTGAAGTATGTGGTTAATAGACCTGTGATTGCCTTTCCATATAGAGAACAGATTCATGTGGACAGAGGGTTTGCATGCTTAGGAAATTCAGACGTTCTGGCATTTAACATTTTGGTCTTCATGTTGTTTGCCAGCTAATACTACACAGACAGTTCTGCGTTCCAGACAAAAACAGGGCATGCCATGGCGCTGCCCTGGTTCTGGCCCAGATTTGTAAGTCCTGCCTTGGCCATGTTTCTAAGGCTCTCTCTGACAGTGTCCTGGTTGACATACAGAGCTCACAGCTCTTCTGCCAGTCTCGGAAGGAGACTGAGACTAAAAGGAAGTAACATGTGAGACCACTTGGCAGAAATAAACTGTTCCCAAATGTATTGCCTTTTCATGTGTCTAGAGTGCTAACCCCATTAGGAAAGTCAGGGAGCTTCCCGAAATGGAATTACTCACTGTTCTTGACTAGTGTTTGGTGTATGACATCACTGCTTCCTTTCACTACTGAAAATCACATCAGTACAATTTCACATAAGCATTCAGTTGTTTACTTCAAAAAAGTTCTGTGGTTAAAGATTTAAAACAAGATCACTTCATTATAAGTAAACTCACTTATATCCCTGTTTAAAAAAAACATTTTGTTTTTCAAGAAAGCAGATGTACAAACTACAGTCCCATAAGGTAGTTCAAACACAGTGGTAAGTGACTCGGGGCACTCTGTACTTTATAATAAGCTTAGGACTAAAGTAAAGTTTATTGAAATCCAGCTATGTAGCGGGCAAGTGGGGGAATCAAACCATAAGAAGCAATCCCTATCATGTAGCCCATTACCTGGGATAATCCCAAAGGTGCAAGGGAGACTTGTGAGATAGCACCGAAACTCCAACACCCAGGAAAGGTGTCCATTCATCAGAACCCCAGGGAAGCAGGCTCTGGATTAGAGAGAAGGACCAGCAGAGATTTTTCTGCTGCCTTCTAGTTTGGCCCCAAACTGCCTATAAATATGTCAGGTGACAGGTAGTACCATTTTGCTTCTGTCTCAGAAACTCTGTTGACAATGGCAATTTTCTATAAGGGAAAACAGGTGGATATGAGGAGTTCCTATCAGCAGTTATAGGTTTCTCTAACTGCAGAGTGGAAGACCAGAGATTGTAACCACTAAAGGTTGGGGAAAAGAAGTTTTGAGAATATCAGAAGGTAAGAAGTTAATGTAGGATTAATTCATTTAATTTGTTTTCATTAGTTTTTTTCTGTGTTTAACCCTTTTTATTGGATGTAACTCATAACTATTGTTCATTAATTAATTAATTTGCATTTTCCTTTCCTTGAGGGCCCTCCCTCTTCCCTCCCCTTCCCCATCTCCCTCTTCCTTTCTCTTCAGAGGAGGGGAGGCCTCCCATGAATATCAATACATTATAGCATATCTAGTTGCAGTAGTAGGACTAGCTGCATCTTCTCCTATTGAGGCCAGACAAGGCAGCCCAGTTAGGGGAAAGGGATTCAAAGGCAAGCAGCAGAGTCATAGACAGCCCTTATTCCAATTCCACATGAAGACCAAACTTACATCTGTTACTTATGTGTAGGGAACTTGGGTCTGTTCTATGCATGCCTTTTTGGTTGGTGGCTCAGTCTCTACATGATCCTATGTGCCCAAGTTAGTTGATTCTGTAGGTTTTCTTGTGGTAATTTTGACCTCTCTGGCTCCTTCAGTCCTTTCTCCCCCTCTTTCACAAGATTCCCTGAGATCCACTTAATGTGTGGCTGCGGTCTCCGCATCTGTTTTCATCAGCTGCTGGGTGAAGCCTCTCGAGGACAGGTATGCTAGGGCTGATATCCAAACTATATAAAGATCTCAAGAAATTAGACACTAACAAACCAAATAACCCAATTAAAAATAGGGTATAGATCTAAAGAGAGAATTCTTGAAAGAAGAATCTCTAATGGCTGAGAAGCATTTAAAGAAATGTTCAATGTCCTTAGTCATGGGGAAAATGTAAATCAAAATGAGAGTCCATCTTACACCCATCAGAATGGCTAAGATCAAAAACTCAAGCCACAGCTTATACTGGTAAGGATGTGGAGAAGGGGAACACTCCTCCATCGCTGGTGGAAGTGTAAATTGGTATAACCACTGTGGAAATCAACTTGGCATTTCTCAGAAAACTGGAAATAGTAATACCTCAAGACCCAGATATACCCAAAAGATGCCCCACCACACCACAAGGACACTTGCTCAACTAGGTTGATAGCAGTTTTATTCATAATAGCCAGAAACTGGAAACGACCCAGATGACCTTCAACAGAAGAAAGGATAAAGAAAAAGTTGTACATTTACATAATGAAATACTGTTTAGCTATTAAAAACAAAGACATGAAATTTTTAGGCAAATGTATGGAACTAGAAAATATCATCCTGAGTGAGGTAACCCAGACTCAGAAAAACACACACCCCAGAAAGATTTCTTATAAGTGGATATTAGTTATAACATATAGGATAATCATGCTACAAACCACAGACTCAAAGAAGCTAAGAAACAAGGAAGGTCCAGAGGAGATACTTGAATCTTACTGAGAAGGAGAAATAGATTAGATATTGGGGGTTGATGGAGGGAGGGGGTTGGGTAGGGAAGGGTTGAGGATGAGAATATGAGGGATGAAGTGGGGAGAAAACATACGATGATTCTTAACTAGCAAATGGCAATTATCCATGGTAAGGGCTGGAAGGATAACCCAGCAGTTAAGAGTACTTGCTGAACAGGACCCCCAAAGGAGGAGCTAGAGAAAGGACTGAAGGAGCTGAAGGGGTTTGCAGCCCCTTAGGAGGAACAACAATATGAACCAACCAGTACCCCCCAGAGCTCCCAGGGACTAACCAACCAAAGAGTACCCATGGCTCTAGCCNCATATGTAGCAGAGGATGGCCTTGTTGGATATCAATGGTAGGAGAGGCCTTTGGTCCTGTGAAGGCTCAATGCCCAAGTGTAGGGGATTGCTAGGGCCAGGAAGAGGGAGTGGATGGGTTAGTGAGCAGGGGGACGGGGGATGGGATGGAGACTTTCAGAGGGGAAACCACGAAAGGGGATAATATTTGAAATTAAATAAAGAAAATATCTAATTAAAAAAGAAACATCTATTTAGTGCCATAGCAATATAAAACATCAATTTTATAAAAAAAATACTTGCTGAAAAAAATCATGGGGACAACAGTTTGGAACCTAGTACATATATAGCAAGCTAGGGATCCCATAAATATGTGTAACTCTAGCCCTGAGGGAGTTTATGACTTCCATATGTGCTCACAAGCACATGCTCTCTCCCATACACTCACACATCCACAACACACACCAAATAAAATAGATTTAAAATTGTTTATATGAACATGGTAGAGAGATAACAGTCAAGCTAATTAATATGTTTATCACCTCATTAACTATGGTGGTGAGAACATTAACAACTCTTTTAGTAATTTTGAAGTCATGGTATATTCCTATTGAGAGTGGTCACTCTGTGGCACAGCAGCTGATCACCATTTATCCCTCCTGTCTGAGACTTTGTGCCTTGTGACTATGTGTCTCTACTTTCATCTGTCAACTTTCATTTTTCATGTCTATGGTAATCATTGTTCTACTCCCTGTTCTGTGAGATGAATCTACCTCAGAGAAACATCTTACAGGATTTGCCTTTTGTACCTAGTTTATTTAGTGTAGCATAGTGTAGAGGGTCCTCAAAAAAGCTAAGCAGCAAGTAACCACATGCTCCAACAAACCTAGAATGGACCCAAAGGAGAAGAAATCATAAGTTGGAGGAAATGTCTTCCCTGCTACCATATTTATTTCCACATTAGTAAAAAATAACTAAACTATGGAGTCAATGTTATATCTGTCAATTGATAAATGGATAAAGAAAATGTAGTTTTTATAGTCAATGAAATATGATACACACTTTTAAAGGAAGTAAGTTCTGTCATTCTCAGTTAAATACACGGAATCAGAGCATTAGAACGTTTTCAAGTATAAAGTTCAGCACAGTTGAATACAGTCAAAAGTCCATGCCTGGAGAGGCCTTAGGTCCTAGTGGGGAAGCTAATACTGATGTTTTATTAAATGAATATGGTGTGAAACTGTCTTTTAAATATTTATGTTTATGCCTATAGATCAGTACTGCTTTTAATCTAGATAGAAGTTTCTTTTTCAAGCGAGCAGGGGTTAATGCAGATACTCGTAACTGGACAAAGTGATGAGAGTAACTGACTAATGAGGGATCAACCCTAGGAAGGCTCTGGGAACCTGAAGTGGAAGGTGGAGCTGAAAGAATGAATGTAAGAACTAGAGGATGGAAGGAGAGTTGGAAAACACTGTCTCCTGGACATCACACTCGTGAACTCAGTAGCCATGAGTCTAAGCATAAGTCTAAGGCCATCAACATTGCGTCATGGATGAGAGGGTCTGGACCATGAGGCTCCATATGTCCCTGATGATTTATTGGCTGTTACTAGTTGCTGGATGGGGAAAATTATACTCCTTAATGGTTTAGTCACGTGTAACCTGACCTTTGCTCAAGAAAATAACCTTCTATGCTAATGCAAATAATAGCAGTCAAAGGTGGCACAGCATAAAATAAACACATGAAGTTTAGAATAGAACTTTTTGGGAAGAGGGAAATTGTGTAAATTGGCCTCACTCCAGGAGTATATGGATAGTACAGATTGGAATTGGTGAAAAACAAAACAAAACAAAACAAAAAAAACAAAAACAAAACTACACAATGAATGAATCTTGGGAGAGTTGTGGGGAGGGGGAGTAAATATGATTAGAACATGTTATGTGAAACTCTTAAAGAATTAGTAAAAATGAAATCCCTGCACTTCTTCCAGTGTACATATAATTTTATCATTTAGCAAAGTCAAAAGCAAATTTGTATACTAGCAAAAACAGACATGAAGTTGTATAGGGATAAATAAGAAATGGGAGTGGATCTAGCAGACAATATAAGGAGTGAACATGATCAAAATACATTTTATGAAATTCTAAAATATGTTATTAAGCCAGCAAAAATCCCAGCTTTGATGAGGTAGATAGTTTCCAGGCCCCATCCCATATAATGAGCTATTGGCAGTGGGTTGTCGCTAGAAGAGGAAGTGTACTGGCTAGTTTTTTGTCAACTTGACACAGCTGGAGTTATCATGGAAAAAGGAGCTTCAGTGGGGAAATGCCTCCATGAAATGCACCTGTAAGGCATTTTCTCAATTAGTAATCAAGGGGGGAGGTTTCCTTGTGGGTGGTGCCATTTCTGGGCTGGTAGTCTTGGGTTCTATAAGAGAGCAGGCTGAGCAAGCCAGTGGAAGCAAACCAGTAAAGAACATCCCTCCATGGCTTCTGCATCATTTCCTGCTTTCTGACCCACTTGAGTTCCAGTCCTGACTTCCTTTGGTGATGAACAGCAGCATGGAAATGTAAGCTGAATAAACCCTTTCCTCCCCAATTTGCTTCTTGGTCATGATGTTTTGTCCAGGAATAGAAACCCTGACTAAGACAGGAAGCTTCATTCCTGAGTGAGGATACAGGTACTGGTGGGTTTTCTTTCTTTCTTTTAAGATTTATTTATTTATTTATTTATTTATTTATTTATTTATTTATGGTATATGAGTACACTGTTACTGTCCTCAGACACACAAGAAGAGAGCATCTATCCCATTACAGATGGTTGTGAGCCACCATGTGATTGCTGGGATTCGAATTCAGGACCTCTGGAAGAGCAATCAGTGCTCTTAACTACTGAGCCATCGCTCCAGGCCCCAGTAGGTTATCTTTATTCAATAATGTCCCATTCACCATGAACATATGGGTTTCACTAACAGGCCATAGTGGCTTATTACAAAATAAAAAAACATGAATTTTGGAGGGGGCGTAAACTTATGAGTATAGTTAGGGGAGGAGAAAGGAGTAGATGGGGTCATATTTCATTGTACTCAAGTATGAACTTCTTAAAAAATAAGAAAAGGTGAAGATAAAAATTCAAAATCAATAAAAAATATTAGCATATATTATTGTATAAAATAATAGTTTTTGTAAGGACAGTTTTATTCAAGTACATCAAATGCTGTGACTATATTATTCACTTGTTATACTCTCCTGCCTTCGTCCTGATACTTCTTTTCCTTTTTCAAAAATGTTCCTCTCCTACTCTCATGTTGTATGCATGTATGAATGCATATGTAAATGGAGACTCTACATATGATGGTTTACATGCAATGTTTAAGTTCGTCTTATTTCCCTTGATATGATGGTGTACAGTTCCAGGTATTTGCTTATAAAAGGATAGAATATTGTTCTATTCCATATAGCAGCTGAATATTGCTTCTTGCTCATTTGTATATATTTTATTACTCTTTTATTCAACATCCAAATTATGGCAGGGATACAATGCATGTGGCACTTCATCACATTTTTATATCAAAATGGTAAGTGTTATTGAGCAGTAAAAACATGAGGCTGGGATCTCTCTCTCTCTCACACACACACACAGACACACACACACACATACACACACACACACACACACACACACACACACGTGCATGCAGTGTATGCACACGCTTGCCCATGCACACACTTGGTATTTTGGATGAAGCAGAGCAAGTGCCACACTTAGAGAAAGGCAGCACTTTTGCCCTATGGATCTAAATAAACCAAGGATCCATTTGGGCTCCACATACTCTATCGAAGTGCATTCTCTGATGTCCAAATGTCATTACCCTGACAACTTTTCAGGCAACTTTGAGGTCCATGAGAGATCTAGAACAATCATCTTCAATCTTGCCTGCCTTCTGATCACAGTGAGTTATCCTGGACTATCTTAAATCTAGTACCCAGGGTGACTTTCTAATAATCAAAAGGACCCATTTCTCCACTTTCAGTGCATGTTTCTTACTTTCTTTCTTTTCTGTAGTACTTCTTAGACAGGTAGTTCTCAATCCTGGCCATGCAGCAGAATCACCTGAAAGAGCTTGATAAGAAATGCTAGCACTCTGAAGTACAAACCCAAGACAGTAGCAATTCGGAATTATCACAGGCCCAGGGATATCAGTATTTCTAACAAGCTCCTCCAGGCTCTTCTGAGTCATCTAGGATAAACCCTGACTCCAAATGCTCCTCTTTTCCATCCAGAAATTGCCTTTTCCTACAGCATGAATTTAAGAGATTGTGCAAGATGCCTGACTTCTCAAGCCCCCTGGCAACAAAAAACCTGCACCCCTGCCTTTCTCTTCTGATTTTTTTAACAGCTTGGGTTGTGATCCCAAAGAAAAATATGAATTTCAGTTTTGTATAACAGCATATGCCCATTATCACGGTCATCCTCAGCTATAGAAAGGGTTTGAGGTCATTTTGGGAAACATAAGACTCTATTTTTAAAAAGAAAGATGGTGGGGTGAGAGAAACAAGCAAAGTAAAAACCTGAGTTCACAGAACTCATGGGTGAGAAGAAAGTACATGTGTAAGAGGGTTTACTCAGCATGCTGTGAAGGGAATACAGTTAAGTCATGGAGAAAATGCACGATGCTAAGGGATAGAAGCTTACGGGTGGCTTCCCTTGAATAAAAGGTTAGGTAGGGGTGGCCTCCCTTTAGGAAGGACTATGTGCAAGAGACACTTGAAGAGTTTTAAATGAGGCAGCCATGTAACATGAATCACATTTCTACAAATAAACATTGTTAATTAGCTATTTTCTTTATTTACATTTCAAATGTTATCCCCTTTCCTAGTTTCCCCTCCGAAAACCCCCTATCACCCCCTCCCCCTGCCCACCAACCTGCCCACTCTCGATTCCTGGCCCTGGCAGTCCCCTATACTGGGGCATAGAATCTTCACAGGATCAAGAGCTTCTCCTCCCATTGATGCCTGACAAGGCCATCCGATGCTACATATGCAGTTGGAACCATGGGTCCCTCCATGTGTACTCTTCGGTTGGTGGTTTAGTCTCTGGGAGCTCTGGGGATATTAGTTGGTTCATATTGTTGTTCCTCCTATGGGGCTGCAAACCCCTTCAGGTCCTTGGGTCCTGTGATGGTTTGTATATTCTTGGACCAGGGAGTGGCACAATTTGGAGGTGTTGCCTTGTTGGTTGGAGTAGGTGTGTCACTGTGGTTGTGAGCATAATATCCTCACTCTAGTTGCCTGAAAGGCAGTCTTCCACTTGCACCCTTTGGACAAAGACATAGAACTCTCAACTCCTCCTGTATCATGCCTTTCTAGGTGTCACCTGCTGTGGGGAGGAATAACCAAACCTTCATCAGTAACCACTCACTTGTGCTCAGTAAGGAAGTCTAATAACTAATTGGTCCTCTAGCGTAAAGTCTGGTGACATTGTGTCTTGGTTTGTTATTGGGACTTTTGGCAAAGAGTAGACATTGTCTCCCTTGGGAAGGAATTTTAGCAACAACCTTGTCAAATATCCCAATCTTGGCTCATCTGATACTTTCCCCCACTATTCCACTCAAGCTGTGGCTCTTTGCTGTATGATCATGTATACTGTTCCCCAGCTGTAGAACCAGCTGTTTTCTCCAAGGAGCATGGGTGCTTTTTCCTAAGCTATGGCTTTAGAAACCAAGATCTATGCACCAGATGCTGTCCTTGCTAACAGAGCATCATTGCTCTGACATAGCCAGAAAACACACGATATGTGCCAATCCATGTTTATACAAGTAGGTACTTAGTGTGTTTATTTGTCTCTACTTTCATTCAACTAAACCATACTTCATAATGATGTCTTTGACTCTTCTAGAATACAATAAATTTCACTGCATCAAAGTTTCAAAAGATCACTGCTTAACTATTGATGATACACCAAAAAGGGTAGCGATGTGTTCCAAGAGTAAGGACTGTTGATGTCATCTAGACAAGAGAGGATATATATCTGAACTATGAAAAGTAACTCCAGATTTTGTAGATGAAGCTGTCAGGGATTGATGGTAGACTACATGAGGACTGGGGATAAAAGAATGAGAAACTAGGAAGGTGCACGGATGCTTCCACAACCTGGATCCTAAGATGCTGCACAGTGGTACTCTATGCTGAGATGGAGATGATAGGGCAGGCACAGCTTTAGAATGGAGGGGTTTGATTTTGCTAAGTGTGACAGGGTTCTTCCGCAGCCCACACAGAGATGTCAGATCAGTAGGAATGCATAAGTGTGCGGGGCTCATGTAAGACTTCTGATGCAAGTGTGGGTGTTATCAGCTTGTGGATGGAAACTGAAGTCAATGTATAGATGAGATAAGTCAGGAAAGAGACAAGGGGGTGACAAGGGAAGAAAAGACCTGCACTATGACCCAAGCAATTAGAGATGAAGAGAGGAAGAGCCAGAAGAACAATTTGCCTTCAGGAGAGCTCAAGGCTTACAGTGCTGTTGTTATCTGAAGTCTACAATGCCCGTGCTTTTCTGCTGAGAAGGGGAGGAATTTCCATTTTTATTTTTACTTTGTAACTGCTGTGAGGAGACAGGTAGAGATGATTCACCTTTTATTCAATCAACTCTTCGAGAGTGGTGGGGTTTGGCTTGCTATGCTGCCTTCTCTTGTGAAGATTATATGCTCATTTGTTTTCTCTAGCATTCAGTTGACTAATCCTCTGCCCTCATTTCCTTCACTATATCACATAGTACCTTCATCAGGAGGCAAGCAGGGAGTGTAGGCTAATCTTCAGCATGAGCACCAGTTGAGTATTGGAGTACCTTGGATCACTAGGATAAATATATCTGTATATGATCAAGGATCTCTTCCCCTTTCTAAGTATAATGGTAAATCATGTCTCAGGCTAACATTCCAAATCTCCAGTGCATGCCCAGTTCCCAGACCAGTTTGCAATTCTACATCTTGTACCCCAGCCAAGCTCCTCCCATCCCTACAAGGTTAACGGGAATATCACTTCCAGTCTCTAACCATGGAGCCTGCCACTGAACAGTCCCAGCATTGCTTAGTAGCTGTACAAATTTAGACAAATTGTTTAACTTTCTCATGCTGTACTTCCTTTTTTTTTTACAGAATGAACCCAATAATCATGTTGCATTCTGAGTGACATCGTGAGCATTAAATTCATCCTAAGTGTTGCGGAAGTATTAACTATTTTTATTTCCACTGGCCAGCATGCCCATTAACAAGCCTCCAGCCTTCCCTGGCATTGTGTTACTTGACAGCTTTTCTTTCATATTTTTTTTCTGTTTCCTTGGTTCTTTTTAAAGTTAACTACTGTGAGTTAGGCATTGTTCCAGATGCTAAAGATATGGCCTCAAACAAGATGTGCAAGGTCTCTGATTCTCTAGAACAGGCAAACATTCCAAATATGGAACTACTTCTGGGCAGGACGGGGTAAGTGTGCACCTGCCTTTGAAGTACAGTGAAGAAGATAAAGGAGTCAGTGAGATAGGATGAAAGTCTTCCTGCACATGATAAAGGAAAAGCTTTCAGAGGCAATAGTGATTTCTTACCAGCAAGGGGCATAGATAAAGTCATTGCGAAGATGCCACAAACAAGGACTGAAGCATGTTGACAGAACTGCCAGGCTAGTAAGAGGGACTAGAATGACCACAGGGGCATAGATCAGAGGTGCTGAGTGCTCACCACACCCCACCTTCCCCTTTGCTTATAAATCATAGAACCAGTCTCTAGGATTTCTCATTACATGGGACCATAAGACTGAGTTATGGCCAATGAAATGTGAGCAGAAGTGGTATCATGCATATATAAATATATGGGTGTGTATATAGATGTACCTTCCAACATGGGATTCTGAATCCTCTTTTTCCTAGGGAACCAACAGGTCATCTACAAAGCCCTTGAAGATCTCAGAGTGGTAAGGTAGAAGGTCTCTATTTCCTGAATACATGGAGTGGACCCAGCACTTAAGAGTTTGGGAGTTGTGAATCACATGGGATGTCAGCATTACTCATCTCAACACTATGAGGTGGGCCAAGATAAGGTCAAATAGAGGGAAAGTCACTCAGAGTTCCATATAACCATTCATTATCAATAGCAGTGAGGACCATGGTAGGGAGTGCCGCTTACTGCCTTACTCCTCATGGCTCGATCAGCCTACTTTCATATAGAACCAGGACCACCAGTGCATCCACAATGGGCTGGGCCCTTCCCCATCAATCACCAATTTCTTTTTTTAAATGTTATACATGCTTGCCTACATCCCCATCTTACAGAAGCATTTTCTTAATTGAGGCTCCCTCCTCTCATCGGCCTTTAGACTATGTCAAGTTGACACAAAACTATCTAGCACAGTTCCTAAAACAAAATATTCACCACCCATCTTGTTACCTGTTGGCCAGACTAATTTTAAGTCCCATCTATGAGATATGCTTTGTCATCCTTACACTGTGACGTGCCCTTGATCTAGTCCTTGGGTTGTAGTTATGTAGTATTATCATTGTTTATTCCTTTTTATTTAGTTCTCCCTACTTGTCTCTAACCCTACTTGTCTCCCCAGATACCACATTTTCTGAATGTCATTGGCCTGAGATTTTTTTTGTTTCCCTGTTCATAGAAGTGTTTGCAGGAGGTAGTTTATTTGCCCTGTGGGCTCAGTCCCAGTTTCTCCTGGATTTGTTACTGTACCCCATGAAATGTTCATCTTCTACACAGCATTGCGCAGATGCCTCACTGCAACTGTGGAGGTCATTGGAGAGAACTTCTCATCGGCTCAAGTTTTCACATGTCTGTTTTAAATGCCACATTTAGGTGATTGTGTGGTTTGCATAGAAGGGTCACAGCAATGTTCCTGCCATTGCATTGTCAATACAAGCAAGAAGTAGATTGTATTTACTTGGTAAGCTTCCAGCATCACCATGACAACTAAAGTTTCCAGCTCATTTTACATCAGACCTCAGACAATAGGTACCCTAAACCCTCACATCTGAGATAGCTTAAATCCAGCTGTAATGCCTTCCAGTTCTACATCTGGTACCAAATCTCCCTGATGTCTATCTTGTTTGGGATCCCACTTATCCAATCCAAATCTGGAACCTTGGGTCCTGAGCCCCTAAGTGGAGTTAGGAATTTTTCTCCAACCCAGTTTGCTGCCAAGCTAGCCCTCTTTCCCGATACACTCGGAGGCCCAATCAGATCTAAACAGCTGAAACATGGCTCATAGACAAGAGCAAGACTTCTTCTGAGTCAGCCCCTCCCTCAGAATTTTCATATGACTGATTAAGAAAACATCTGAAAAGATATCAATTTAGTTTGATTTGTCTTCCAAGGCAAGTGGCCCTCAGTTCCAGGAAGAGGGAGCTTTTGGAGCTAGCATTCATTAAAGCAGGGGGAGGAATGGACTAGAGGGACACGTTTCACCTGCCTTTTTCTTTAACCCTGCCATTAACCTTGTTCTCAGAGGGACAGCTGTGGCAGCAGCTAGGGCTGCTGCTCTCAATCAGCACATTTCTCCCAGATGGTGCAGGCAGTGTGAGGACTGTGCACTCCGGTAATCACAGCCGAAGGTTGACTCTTTACCAGGAAGACATGCCACACTCTGCATTTTGAGACTAGAGTGAAATTATTTACATCACATTTTTGCCTCTCTCCTCATTCCCCTCTCAGTTCCTCCCCCATATTGGCTTTCTATGGTTGCTTGCTGTGCACTTGGATCATCCTTAGTGTGCTCATCTCTTCGCAGCCATGGCTCAACTTTTTCACAGTGAGAGTTATCACCCATTAATTCTCAACTTGAGGTATATTTAACACCTGTGTGCATATATACACATATACATGTGTGTAGATATATAAGCATTAATATGAATATGTTTGCATAATGTGTATATGTATGTATATATGTATGTATTCTCCTTTATTCTACCACACTCATTCTATGAGGAATTATGCTTGCTTCCAACATCAAGAAAAATGCAGTCTTGAGTCAAAAGTAGAGCTGGGATACATACCAGATCTGTTTGTTTTCAAAGCTGCTGTTTTCTTGAGGTGTGTATGCAGTGACTACATCATGTTCCCAAAGACATTGCATGAAAACAATCATGTTGTTGAAAGCATGCCATTTCCAATGCTTTCATCAATATAGCGGGGGGTGGGGGGGATGACCTCCGCAGCATACCTGTATGATCCCTTCCTAGGGAATAAAACAGCAAGTGCAGCGTTCAGCTAAGACCCAGGCTCAGCACAACGATCCCAGAATATTACTGTGCGGAGTCATTTGAGATTTCTGTTGCCAGAGAAACAGATGGAGGCATTTAGATAGGCAGAGTGACTGCACGTGCAGGCCAAGCTCGGGAGCCAGCTCTTCTCATCACCTGGACCACCCAGCAGCTAGGCAAGCTTTGGTGAGGTCAGATCTAAAAATCCAAATGCCCCCAACTATAGAAATTATCACTCAATGGAGTGAAACCCTGCTATGTGTCAGGCACTCATATTAATTTTAATTACTGGGCACATCAGCTTTACAGCCGAGGCTCACTCATATTTCCATCTTATACAAGAGAAAGCAGGTGAATTGCCTAGAGTTGCACAAGCTGGTTCATAGGATCCCGCCTGTGCTTCTCCCTATCACTGTTCCTGCAGGAGCACTGGCAATATACTGGTCATTGTAGGCTCAATATGAATGTGAGTCCAGCTGCTGTATTTTAGATATGCCAGATGAAAGGAAAGCTCATTGTCGTCGTCGTCGTCGTCGTCGTCGTCGTCGTCGTCGTCGTCCTCCTCCTCCTCCTCCTCCTCCTCCTCCTCCTCCTCCTCCAAGAAAGTGAGAGTGTTGAATTCCAGAGAATCAAGTTCCTTTGAATAGATTAGTTTGGATAGCAGTCTGGTGTTGGCTAAAAGGCATAGGGAGCATTGTGAAAAATCTGCATCGCATGAATCACCCCTGTCGCTCTGATCATATTTCCACACCCTCACCAGAACCCTATCACTTATTTTCCTGCTCTTCTCTTTAAGAAGGCAAAATGTATCCTGTTACTATTTTCTGGAGTGTAGAATGGGCTACCGGAGTGCAGCAATGCTTAGCTTTGTGCCAAAGAAAAAGCAGGATAGAAGGACCATAGGGCACTCAGAACTATCCTCTCATTTAAAGCAGACTATAAACGCCTTGAGGGCAAGAGCCACGCTTGCGTTCTCAGAACTGTCACTCCAGCTCCGGCACAGAACCCGGTAAGCAATGTGTGTTTAATGAGTGTTCTTGAAATGGGTGAAAGGACCCTTGGGCTCCAGGGTTACAGGGCAAGTGAACTTGCACTTCTCTCTCAAGGCCAGGGGGAACGGAGGAGATGCTGTAGTTTCCAGGTGCTGCCAAAAGGTGGCAGAGCGACTCTGTAAACACTCCCGTCCCAGCAGTTAGCCTAGAGACTGGGTTTTGTCAGAAACTGGAAATTTCTGGAATGATTCCTAAAACCCTCATATAGTGAGGCAAATTCACTAAAAATCGCTAAGGGTTTCCAAAATATTTGTTGAAAAAGAGAACGCTTCTTTCAATAAGGGGTTTTATTCAATTAACTCATTTCAAGAGACTTTAAACAGATGTTTATTGAGTGCCTACTATGCGAGCACTGACTTGGGACCATGATGAATGAGGCACATCTAAGTATCTGCTCCCTTTGAGCTCACGCTTAGCAGGGAGGAGATGGGAAAGGAGACAAACAAAAACAAATGCTGTCAGAAGGGCACCGTGCTCTGGGTTAGAAAAATCAGAAGCACTTTTTGGAAATGTCATTAAAGCTGAGGAGTAATTATGTATTTATACCTCTACACGAGTCTACCGCCCTCTTTAAATAAGAGATAGTTTCTTGGTTACACAAACCATCTCAAGGTAGAGTGAATATCCAACAGGAAACTTTAGGGAATGCCACCATTGGCCTCTTGGGTTTTACTTTTCATTCACAAGCTAGATAAAAATATGTTCACAGGAGGAAAGGGTTGTTGAGGAGCAAAGACCAATCAATGCCGGTCCATTCCCAAGATGCACTGGGACGTCCCTGGTTTCCCCAGCTAGTGTGCTTTCCTTTCCTTTCATTTGTTTTTTGTTGTTGCTGCTCTTCCTCGTGGATCCAAGGCTTTTAACTTCCTACAGTGTTGACTCGAGTCTCACAACAAAATGGTTTGGTAGGAGACGTAAACTTCAACACCATGTGCTCAACCTGTGATCAAGGATAGCATATTAAAAAAGAAACAGATAAACTTCCTTCTTCCTTCAAATGTTTTATCTCTATGATTTTTAAAAAGCTTTTCATAAGCATATATGAATTCCACATAGCAATGGGTTTCAGTATGACATTTAAGAATTCTGGTTCACACTTTGAGTATAGTCCGTCGTGGTGAAGAAATCATGGCAGCAGAGGCTTGAGGGAGCTGGTTACATTGCATCCACAGCAGACAGAGATGAAAACTGATGCTCAACTCACTTTCTTTCTTTTATGCACTCTAGGACCCCAGCCCATTCGATGGTGTCACCCACATTTAGGGTTAGTCTCCCCACCTTAACTAACCTAATCCACATAACACTTCACAGACATGTCCAGAGCTCCATTTTCATGGTCAGACTATAATTCCCATCATGTTGACAAGCTTTACCACTACAGATTACTATCTAGTAACTTAAGAAAATGAATCATTGGTTATAAAAGACTAGGAAAGCTTCAATGCATAGTTGTTAATGACAACCAAGGTGGAAGGGTAAAATACACAGGAGGTGACAAAGCATCCCAGAGAGTCTTGGTTGCTAGCTATCTGTAGAAACAACAAATACTACCATTCTCCAGCAGGCTGCTTTATCTGTGTATGAAATGCATGTTGATCTCATTCATACCTATCAGCCTCTCTTGGTTCCCTTCTCCTCCCACTGATCGTCTTCCTTTCCCTAATTAGCCCTCCCCTGCTAATTTCATCAGCTTCTTTTTGTAACTCAATCATGTGGGTCTTCAGTGTGGTGGTTTGAATAGGAATGGCCCCTATACACTCATGTGTATAAATGCTTGGCCCATTGGGAGTGGCACTCTTAGGAGGTGTGGTCATTTTGGAGGAAGTGCGTCACTGTGGGGTTGGGCTTTGAGGTCTCCTATGCTCACCCTACACTCAGTGTGCCACACAGTCTCCTTCTGCTGCCTGAAGATCCAGATGTAGAATTCTCAGCTCCTTCTCTATGATCATGCCTGCCTGCATGCTGCCATGCTTCCTGCCATGATGATAATAATGAAATAAACCTCCAAAACTGTAAGCTAGGTTCTCACATCACTTATTCTAGACTATTTTTTCATGGTCCTCTTTTTCTTCTTCTTCTTCTTCTTCTTATTATTATTATTATTATTATTATTATTATTATTATTTTGCTTTGAAACAGTCTCCTTGTGTTGTCCACATTGGCCTTCAACTCTGTCTGTAACCCAGGCAGGCACTGAACTTGAAGTTCTCTTGCCTCAGCAGTCCTACTAGCTGAGATCACTGCTTGTACCATCAAGTCTGACTCATGACATTCTTTTTAGAGAGGACAAATCAATCCCATTTTCAAATAGCTGACAGCTTGGCTTATTTGATTTATTATGTTTTCCCCTGACTTTAGGCTTTTGTATTAGTTGAAACTTATGAGTCTAATTTCTTAGAGTCTATTTGTTAAATCTATGGCTTTGAGGATTTTGAGGGTAAAATGGTTCCAAATTGGAAAGCAGGTGCCTTTCAAGCTGCCTCCTATGGCCATTCTTGATCACTGCAATCCATCTTGGCACAACAAGATGTTACCTGTTTACTTCAGACTTCCTTAGCTCACATCCCAGAATCCTCTCCTCCTCTCTTTGCTGAGGAAAGTGACTGAGAGAACAAAATCTTGGCAAGATCTGTGCTCACTGCTAGGGCGGGTTCCTACTTGTAGCCGCCTCCATAGAGCAGCACTGGGAATGAGTTCATCCCATCCTGATGTCTCTAACTCCAATCCAACACCACAGGCTTCTTCCTTTTCTTCTCCTATTCCAAGGAGCTGTCCTTCCTCTCTCACTGTGAGAACTCTGGCTCCCAATAACATTCATCTAATCACTCATTTGCTCAGTCTCACAAGCACACACAAAATAGTTTCAAAATTGCTATACTATCACCACTACAAACAACATAATAACCAGAAAAGATGTAAGGTCCACAGCAGTCAGTCCCCTTTCTCCTGAGAGGAATGGGGGCTCGGTCATAGGGTACTTCCATTGGGCTTTGTTTTCTTCTGAGTTGATTATGTGGTCAGCTTGGCAAATAACTCTTTCCATCTATATTTGTGTGCCATTTTAAAGATGTTCTCATTCGTACTAATTTTATTTCACTTTCAGGATGTCTAACATGTCAACATGATTTCAAGAGTCAAAGCTATAAAAACGTATAATCTGCTTTCTGAAACTGTTTCCAATTTTTCACTTTCAATTGTTCTACTAGACTCTCCCCTCTCTTGAGAGCACCTCCTCTTTCTTTAAGTTTTTTGGTATGGACCTATTTTTCCTTATCCTTAATTAGACTTCTGCTCTTGAAAATTGAATTATATTATCATCTACCCCTCAGAAGGTTTTCCTGTTATTCTTTTAGCTCATTTAATTGGATACTTATTCAAATAGTGTCAGGGTTTCCTTCTTCATGAACACTCAAGGTTCTAGTTCTATTTCTCTATGTGGGTTTAATTCCAAACAGTATTTTGTCTCCTGTTTTTCCAAATAATAATTACCAAACTATCATTGCCATTTCATTATAATTATATATAACTTATAAACTGCTCATGCAACATTTTTGACACAATCTAAAAGTAATAGTGAGATTTAATTCACTGACAAATACTGAAATTATCTTATATTCTTTATTGTATATTTTGCCATGTGGCTAATGTGCCAGAGATGTGATTGAAAAAAGAAAAATATTTTTCATTAGTCTAAACCAACAAGTGACCTTAGCTATTTCAGATAAAATACTGATTCTCTGACAAGACAGATAAGCAAACCCATTGGCTACATAATGAACAGCATCCAGTTGCCATGGAGGTCTTTCTGCTGCAGATGCTGAGTTCTGGAAGCTCATCCCTTACCACTGCTACTTCTGGCAAACAGGATGCATCTACAGCTTTGGTAGATATCTGTCTGCCTGGTGCTTCTTTCCCCTTCTCAGATTGATACAGGAGAATATGACTAAATCCAGGCCACATGCCTATGTCCTCATGCCAAAGAGGCTGGGGAAGCAATTCTCTGGCTTCTACACTGGAGACATCTAGCCATTTCAGATGAGACTCTCATACAGGCAAAGATCACAGGCACTGGTTATGGTGACGTATGTGTTGGGACAATGAGGTGGGAATGAATTCTTTGAGAGTTACAGATTTAGTCTTCTAGATGGTCTGGATATTTGTGTGTGAGTGTGTGTGTGTGTGTGTGTGTGTGTGTGTGTGTTTGGGGATTTTTTAAAAAATATATTTTCTTTATTTACATTTCAAATGTTATCCCCTTTCCTAGTTTCCCCTCCAAAAATCCCCTATCCCCTCCCCTCTCTCCCTGCTCCCCAACTCACCCACTCCCGCTTCCTGGCCCTGGCATTCCCCTATACTGGGGCATAGAACCTTCACAGGACCAAGGGCCTCTCCACCCATTGATGACCGACTAGGCCATCCTCTGCTACATATGCAGCTGGAGCCATAAGTCCTACCATGTGTTTTCTTTGATTGGTGGTTTAGTTCCAAAGAGCTCTGGTGGTACTGGTTAGTTCAGATTGATGTTCCTCTTGTGGGGCTCCAAACTCCTTCAACTCCTTGGGTACTTTCTCTAGCTCCTCCATTGCAGACCCTGAGATCTGTCCAATGGATGACTGTAAACATCCACTTCTGAATTTGCCAGGCACTGGCAGAGCCTCAGGAGACAGCTATATCAGGCTCCTGTCAGCAAGCTCTTGTTGGCATCTGCAATAGTGTCTGGGTTTGGTGGTGATGTTCTAGATCTTTGTCTTACAGATATATTCATGGGGTTTCTAAGGAAGGAGATAATTGTTGCTACTCTTAAGACCTCTCTGACAGTTCATATGGTATAGTATGTAACTATTTTCAAACAGGGTACTGGATTTGTGGAGACCACTGCAGGTGAACATTTGTTTATAGTCACTTTTGTTTGAAGGTAGATTAAAGAAGAAATAAAAATAAAATATATAATTCTATTAGTTTTGTAGTATATCTAGTAGCATTATAGTTAATACTCTAAAATTCTTAATGCTTTGATGCATACTGTATTCATTGATTTTGTATATCCATTGCTTGTTCTTTGGTAGCTTGAATATCAGGCATCTAATTTCTATTTTGCTACTTGTCACCTTACAATATTAACTACTTCTGCATATATTATTCCACAAATAGGTAGAATGAATAAACTTCCAAGTATGTCATCACTCTTATTGCTTGACTATAATACGTCCCCCACCAATTCATGTGTTTGAATATCTGATCCTTATTTCTGTGGAGACTCTAGGGCTGTGGCCTAGCTTGGGGAAGGGCTAGAACTTGAGAGTTTACAGTCTGGTCCCACTTCACTGCTTCTTAGTCCACTGAGATGTGAGAAGATGAGGAGTCTGGCTGACTGGCATCCACAGAGCTACCTGCCACCCATGCTGTTCCTACTGCAGCCCACCAAACTACAAGCTAACCAACTCCTCCTTTCTGAAGCTGCTTCTTGTCAGGTATTTGGAGTCAAGTATGAAAAAAGTAACTAATTCCAACCCTAACCCTCTGGCCTCTCCATCCCCTCATACCATCTCTTAAGCGATCATATCATTTTTTCTTTTCTTTTACTTTTATCAGTTTTCATAATATTTTCAGTTATTTGGGATTTTAATACAAGAATACAGCATATTTTTACCATATCCACTCCCACTGTCTCCCTCCAACTCCCTCCAGTACTCCCCAACCCATCTCCCTCCCAACCTCATGTCTTTTATTTCTATTACTATCATTGTCATCGTCACTATTATCATTAATTGTCTCCTTGGGTCCAATTAGTGCTGATCTTAGGCACATGGATGTGGAGCTATTCACTGTGTTGTGGGCAACTCATCAAAGATGTTTATCCCCAGATTTTCATTCATTGCATTTGCTGTACAGCAGGCTATTCCTTAAGTTCTTAATATCCACCATTGTTTCTTGCAATGCTGTGCAAGCCAGTCATACCAGCTCACAGTGTAACTCTCTTCGATGCTATACTCTCATTAACTTAATGCCTGCCATAGTGGGAATGCATTCTGTGATACAAACCAAGCTCTTCCCTGGAAGTAGAGCCAGTTGTTAATCATTTAGCACTGGTTTTTCGTGTCATGTCATTGTCATTATTGTATTGCATTCAGCTTTAGTACACCCTTAAGAATTCCATGGGGCACATGAATAATAAAACATATTACTATGGATTTGCTTTCATTATTGAATTTTGCCCAAGACCAAAGTTCATTGAAGGGCCTTCTAATTGCATAAGGTAAGTCCACTTTACCAGTTTCCCTCTGGATGACAACTTTGAATATTAGCAGGGTATCCAAGGGAGTGTCGCTGGATATATTAAGTTCTCTCTCTCTGTCTCTGTCTCTGTCTCTCTCTCTCTTCTCTTGTCATACTAGGTTTTTCTTTTCAGTTTTGAGACATACACACGGAGAGAGGGGAGGGAGAGAGAGAACATGAAGTCAGGTGGGTAGGCACATGGGGAGGATCTTGGCAGAGTTGTGAGACATGAAGAATATTATCAAAATATATTGTAGGAAAACAACTGAAGAAAGTATTAGCAGAGTGCACCAACGCCAGGAGTAAACAGTCTGTTCTTTAGTTTTTCTTGTTAAGTGTGTTTACCTAGTCAAGTTCTGGCCAGTGACCTTAAAAGACTTGATAAAGCCCTGTGAAATAGAACTGACAATCTGGGAGGAGGGTTTGTCTTATTTTTCCTTCTATTTTCTCCATTTCTCTATGTGGACCATGGACAAGATGGTTGTAGCCCTAGAAGCCATTTCTTTTATTGTGAGGTTTACTAAGAATAGAAATTATACCCTGAATGTCATGGCAACAGAAAAACATAAGGAGCCTGAGAACCAGTGCTCTGAATCGATGCTGAGGAGCTGAGCAAGGGTTTTGGGCATGCTGGGCAAGCACTCTCCCAACTGAGCTCCATCATCAAATCACTTCAAAGTCTGAGTTTAATTAAGGATGTCAGTTGACAAAGTTGGCATCTCAAAAGCAAAACAAAACAGTATATCTTCAGCCCTCAAGCTGAAGAATTAGGGATTTGTTGTTGTTTTGTTGTTTTGGTTTTGCTTGTTTGTAAAGAGACAGGCACTCTGATGGTTCAGTGGATCATAAGGTTTCTGTCACCATAACTCTGGAATGGCAAGCACAGACAGTACACAAAAGGGCCAAATACAAACACAAAAGGGCTCTAATACAAACTGTGAACACTGAATGTGGCTTTTACATTTCATGAAACCTTCCTGTTACTTGTGCCAGCTTCATGAAAATCACCCATGTTGACCATAAAAGTCCAAGTGGCAAGCTGCATCCATCCTGGGGACTCTACTTTGCTGATACCTGTTGGAGCTATCACCAATTTGGGTCCAAGAACCTCAGTAGCCTTCTTCTCACCTTCCTTGCATCACTAGGTCATGGACACTTAGGGGAATTAGGGGAGATATCCTAAGAGTTTGCTGTTGCTTACCTTCTGCCTAGGCTCATGTTGACCACAGTTTCATTTTGATGTTTTCCCTCATAATTTCATTTATGTTTATATTTCTAAGTATTCTCCAGGCTTATGATTTTATTTTATCTATGTATTTATTTTAATTTAAAAACTTAATTTTGGTTTTTGACATAGAATCTTACTCAGTCACCCATACTGGTCTAGGACTCACTATGTAGTCCAGACATGTCTATCTCATGGCAATTCTTCCATGGCACCCTGAATGTTGAGATTATAAATATGAACTACCATGACTGCTGATAATTTAATTTTTAACACAATGATAATGTAAACTAAACACACACACACACACACACAGAGAGAGAGAGAGAGAGAGAGAGAGAGAGAGAGAGAGAGAAGGAGGAAGAGAGAGGATGGAGAAGGATAATGATGAAATGGAGGAATATGGGGAGCAGGAGGAGGAGGAAGAAGACAATAAAGTTTAAATGGCCAATCTTTCCTTTCCTGAATGGTATAAAAAAACCCTGAGACGACTGCATTTGTTAACTTTTCTTTGATCCTCCAGAGGAGGAAAGCAGTGTGTCTCCATCATAGTCCTGGTGACTTTAGACTGAAAGAGGAGCCAAATATTCATTCCTGAAGACCATAATGCTTGATGGAACCTATTTGTTCCTTATACTTCAGTCAAGAACTACTTCTCTAAAAAAGTGACTCAAGGCATTTAGGAGAGAGAACACCAATCCATCACTGTTCTGATTCTCTTAGCCACCTTGTTTTACTATTCTGAATTGAAGGCAACCAAGATACATTAACCACCAATGCTGGGTTCTTCAAGGAACCAGGGGCATGTCTATGCACATCACCAAAGTAATTGCCAAACCATATTGCTCCATAGTTCCTCATATCATATCTTTATAAATATGGAAACCTGATATCAAATATTAGCAAATAGTCTGTGGTCAACAGGTTTTGCTGTCTAAAGAGTAAGGGATGATAATGGGTTGAGCTGCATTCTATTCTTCACCTGTTTTTAGTAAAAATGAATTAAGGCAAATCTGTGGGGAAGCAGGCAGACATCACTTCAGGCTGGGCCATATTACTGGGGTCATCATGAGTGCCACTGTCTGGTTTTCAGGCTAAGAAATTCAGAAACTTGATTTGTATGTCATTCACACAGAAGTGGTCAGGCTTCAGGGAACTGATTCACACTAACCAAATTTACAGGGGACTAAATGGGAAGACAATTGATGGATTTACCCCTAGAAATGGAACTGCCAGCCAGCCAACGCTCCTCTGCCAGAACAGGGGATAACTTGCAAGACAGACCAAAGCCCAAAGGATTTTGGAATAATCCAGACAAGAACTGTTAGGTGGATTTAAATGACAGACACCAAGCTGTGTCTTTCTGATGAGTCCTGCTTCTCTAACACGCGAACAGTCTTTCCTTGTTAATCTAGGACCTATTGCCACTGATCAAAGACCTTTGTCTTACAGTCACTTTTGCTGACACTATCTTCTCTACAGCTCTTGTCCATAAACTCTTTCTCTATAATCTTTTTCTATTCTCTAAAGTTTTCCTTCCTCGTTTACTCTAAGACTCAAGTCTTCCTTGAGGACATCCTCTCCCCTGTTGCCTTCTTAAATGACGACTGTACCCTTTTCTGACCTGGGTCTTCACACTACTATATCTGGGTCCTCCTTGTTCTAACTGTACATCATCCTTCATTTTGTGATGTCAGTGTAGTCCACTTACTACCCCTTCATTGAGGCTACTCAATGACTCCGGGTTTTCTATGAATGCACTACACACACACACACACATCTTTATTCTCTGCTACACTCCATCTATCTTAAATCTTGGTGGCTTCAGTAATGCATGTAGATAATCCTTTCAGCATCCTGAATTACCCCCAGTTCAATCATTCATTTCCAAAGTCACACTTACTACCAGAAACCTCATGTCACCTTCCTTCTAAGAGATCATGGAATCATCCTTTCCTAACACCCCCCCACCCCCTCAAGTCCAGTCAAAATCCCCAGTAGATCATCTTTTTCATAGGTTTCAATGGCCTCCTACTTAGCTTTCCCTGAACACATGCCCCATTAGAATTTCTTTTCCACACAGTATCCAGAATTGATTTTGCATATGATCAAGTCATACTATGTGTCTGTTTTAACTTTCCAGTTGTGTAGCCAAAGTCTCTCCAGTGATGCTCTATAATAGAGTTGCATTTAATTACCATTCTGCCTCACTTACTCACTTTGAGCAACACTGGCCTCTGTTCTCTTTCCAACCTATTGGGAAATCTTAGACCCTGGGTTCAAACTATTTTCTCCACCTGTATCCATCTTACCTTATGCACCTCTGTGGCTCATTCCATCACTTCTTTTAGGTTTCATATACATAAGCACATTATTTGAAATTGTTCCCAAAGCACCTAGCATCCTCCATATTTTCCCTGTTTTGCATTTTATTTTATCTGTCTTTTTTATTTCATTTATTGAATTTCATTATTTCACTTCATTCTGCAAGTTATTGCTTCTAGCTAATTGTCTTGCTTATTGTCTGTGCTTTCCTTACTGCACCCCCCCCCCAAGTGTCAGCTCCTCGGGAGCAGGGGATTATTTCATGTGTTTCTTCATTCTTCACCCACGGGGCCTAGGAGAACACAAGATAGATAGTTAATAGGTGTGTTTTAAAAAAAGCAGAGAGAAAATAATGTTTAAAGTATAAAGGATCCCCATGTTTAGAGTTCTGTTTGTTTTGTCTCTATGGAAAATTTTGAAACTGAATCAAGACTGTGTTTTGTCATAAAAATTATAAGATTGTTATCAGAGCAGTAGTTTTCTAAATACAACATAGTATCCTACTTTGGATTCTGAAACACAGAAAAGTCATTAGTGAAAACCTTGACAAAAATCTAATGGAGTGTCATCTCTTAAGTAGTAGTATACCAGTATTATCTCTTGTGACAAACTTACCAGGGTAACATGAAATGCTAACATTAGGAAGAAATAAGAACTTTCTATATTATTTTCACACATTCTGAAAATGTAAAACTTTTTAAAGGTGTGTGTGTGTGTGTGTGTGTGTGTGTGTGTATGTATACAATGGCCCTCCAAGATGTTCTGATCTTTATTCTCAGAACCCAGGAATATGGTATGTTACATAGAAAAGAGAAAATAAGTTAAAGTTACAATTAAGGTTTTTAGTAAAGTGGTCTTTTAATGGGGGAGAGTTTATTCTGAATTACCTGAATAGGTAAAATGTAATCACACGGAACTCTAAATATAGAAGCAGAAATGAGGAGTGTGATTTGACAATGAAAGAATTATTAAAGATTCCTTTGAGGATGGCTGAAAGAGCCAAAGCATGTAGGAGCTAAAATTTTTTAAGCAAGGCTGGGGAGGCTGGACCTCACTTGGGAGACAGTTGCCTAGTATGTGTGAAGCCCTGACATAAATCGCCAGCCCTTCATAGAACAAGGCATATTGATGCACACCCTGTAATCCCAAACTGGAAAGTGAAAGCTGGAGAATCAGAGGTTCGAGTCAAGTCTCAGCTACATAACAAGTTTGAGGCCAGTGCAGAGTACATGAAACCTTGTCTCAAAAACCCCACATTCCCCAATGAAAATTTCCAACGAATCAGTTTCCCCTTAAAGTTTCTAAAAGGGAGTAGCCATAACAGAGCTGTAATTTGAAACCAGTGAGCCTTAGAAACTACAGAATTTGCAATATGATTAACTATGCCAAGAATTAGAGACTAAAGACAGTTTCTGGGGAGAGCTATATTTCAGAAAAACATGTATTATTCCATTTTATGGAGGAAATACTTACCATCATACAGATGACTATTATACAACTATGACCCACAGCGACTTCTGATTACTCATTCTATGGCTCATTATCAACCTGCTGCCTCCCTGATTAAAATCAGAGGCAGCCACACAAAGTCTTATTAAACTCATACAGTGGCAATGCTAATATATATTTGTTGAGTTTTGAAACTAAGTTTTGAAAACCAAAATTGACCGTGGGGTCACTTTTTTTATGCAGACATAAAAAACAATGCATTTTAAAGGGATGTATTCAAATACCTTGTGATGCGTATTCACAGTTTCTTTTGTGTTATAAAGCCAGCAAATGAAATGTCACATACTTGCATAGGTCGCGTTTGTTTAGCTTCGTGACTCATGCTTTAGGTAAATCAGACATAATTAAGAAAAATAAGCAGATAGATGGAGACGTCTGTGGAGGAGCTAAAGGTAATGTGGGGTCATTTTCCAAGCCTTTCAAGATTGAGGGCACCATTGGGTTTCGTGATGTCTAATTTGACTTCAAAGCTTATGGATCCAGACACATCAGTCGCACTGCTCTTCCCTGGCCTTGATCAGGATTGTTTTCAGCTCACAAAAGAACACTGCCTTCGCTCAGAAACAACAAAATTGCCCCAAGCCTCAAAGCAAAGTTTCCTAATCCATTTTCCTTATTCTTTTTCTTGGGCTCTGTGTTTTTCTACCTCCACTTAGAATACAGGTATATGTATGCTTAGAGTTGACAAATTTTTGTTTTACTAATCTCTTTAACATTGCTGTTCATACTCTAGAGATGAGGAAAGCAAAGTTCAGACATGTGGAAGTAGGACAGAAATCCAAGAGAGTCCGAATCCACATTCAGGGCCATGCCTGCCAACCCTGCTACTCCAGCCCCACATAGAGAGCCATGCTCTACTGGCATTCAGGCAGAGAAGAATTCAACGTAAGGAGATGTTATCTTCAAAAATCTTGGAGAGATCATTGCTCCTGGTGTTTCCATAGAAGTCAGAATGAAAAGATAATGTTTATGGCATCTGCAGATGTACCAATCACTTGTTTCTCTGGAGGATAGTGGGTGAAGAAGGGTGAGAAAGTTAGGTGAATGAAACTCTCTGCAACTGGAGACTTTCTGGAACTTTTGGAACAAGTATGGGCCATCCCTCAGGTCCCCATGATGGGGCCAGCTAGCCCTGCTCATGATGAAACTGTCTCATGCTTCCTGAGATACTTTAATTCAGGTGACTCACATTCACTCCACTGCTGTCCTTTTCAGACTATTGTCCCATCTATGTTTGTCCCTCCGCCCACCCAATAAAGCATTGTCTTCCTGACAGAATTTAATCACCAGCTATCTGGTGGCAGGAAATGTAACATTCCTAGACCTTATTGCATATTACAAACCAATGTCAACATGTATCCCTTGCTAATGTATTTTAGTAATGTTTTCTCACTTGACTGAGACTCCTTTTCTTTAAATTAATGGGGGCTTGTGACATTGGCGTCATGCTATGATCTGTTTATAATTACCTTTACCAACTCTTTTCTGAAAAGCAAAGATAGTGCAGGGCTTAGAGATTATTATCTATTAATAATTTTTCTTCAGTGGAGAGGAAGATGGTTCAGTGGGTAACAGTGCTTGCTACACAAACATAACTAGCTGTGTACAAATCCCCAGCGCCACATAAAAAGCCTATGACTGTAACACTGTGAGAAGCAGAGACAGGAAGATCATTAGGTCTTGCTGGCCACCAGTGTATCTCTAGAAGGATGCCTGACTCTAGAGGGTTGCTCTAGGGCTGCTTGTATTCAAATGCTAAATTCTGTATCCCATGATCTGGTTGCTCCAAGATGAGCAGATCTTCACGTAGACCGCTTTTGTGTGTAAACCTTGCCCTGACTCAAGGTATCCTTGATTGGCTAATAAAGATATCTACAACTTGGGCTGGGCAGAAGAGAGGGGAGCAGTCAAGGTTCCTGGGCTTGGGGTCCCAGGCAGGGCCTAGGAGGGGATACGGGAGGGAAGAAGTCACTATGGGGTAGGTGGATGGCCATAAGGGCCGGCTTGTTGGAGTAGGATTGGCCCAGGTGGAATATGGCAAGTGACATCTTGGGGTTATTGAAAGGAAAGTAGACAAAGTTATATAGAGGGGTGATATCTGACCAGCTCTAGTGACTTACTATAAATGTAAAGGTTTTTGTATCTTTTATTTGGGAATTATATAGTCTAAGTGGAATAATAACCCCCCAAATAATATTTACCACAATACCTGACATCCTCCTTTGGCCTTCACATGTGCACACACACATATATATACACACACATACACATACACACACATGTGAATGTATTACACACACACAAAATAATAACCTTAATGTTTCTTTTAAATTTCATGTCACGATGCTCAAATTTGTGGATCCATTTAGGACATTATTTTCTTCTTGGTGATATATAGAGACACATAAAAAATCCCTCAAAGGATGGATTATTTCTGATAGCATTTCATTTCCTATGGGCAAAGATTCTCCATGTCTCAGTCATGAAGTGTTCTCCTTGCTCCTTTGTGTTCAGTTGTCTCCTCTTTTGTCCTAAGCATTTTTTTTATTGTGCAATTGAGGTCCCACCTAATACTGAGAACTATAGCCCCTTGCATATTGCCCACATATTAACCACATGATTCATTAGCTATTTTCATATGAACTCCAATCACTGTGTATGTGATAAAATATAAAGGGGATCATGAAAGGGGGAAAGATCTTAAGGAGAGTTTGGTAGGGAACAAAAGAGTATATTAGAATACATGTAACATGAAGAAAAAAAACAGAAAGTGGGCTTTTGAGGGTCAGATGAGGGCTGGCTGAAAATGGGCAGAAAGGTGGGAGAATGAAATGAGGAGAGTCCATAGGAACAAAGTATGCAAAAAAAAAATCCATAATGAAACTCAGTATTTATTGTCAGTGGACTGCAAGAGATGGCAGAATTAGCATTCACAGACAACACCACACACAAGGGCAGCAAGAGTGATGGGAAAGAGCCTGAAGGCCCCTCTTCAATAGCAAGTGGGTAGGCAAGGGCCTGGAGTGATGATGGAGCAACCTTAGATCAGCTCTGGTTACTAGGCATGGTTAGAGATGAAGAGAGCTTCATGAGTTAGTTGCGGCTCCAGACTGGCTACTTGGGGTACACTTCCATTGACAAGCAAAGCTGTTGGTCGAGGCTTGCCTGATGTACTCCTCCTGGGCTGCCTTCAGGTTCTTCTTCCCACCCCAGGCCTTTAGAGCAGAGGCCTGCAGGGCTTGGCCATAGGAGAAAGTCAAGGTTCATGGCCTCAGCAGGGGACACTTGCTGATGGCGTTGAGGTTGATGGATGCCTCTTCCTCATTCTGCCCTCCAGACAGGAAAATGACCCCAGGGATAGGAAGGGGCACTGTGCAACGAAGTGCTGTGACCGTTACCATGGCAATTTCCTCATTAGAAAATTTCTGGGTGCAAGCATGACCAGGGGTGACCATGTTGGGCTTCAGCAATGTGCCTTCTGGACAGACATGGAGGTCGCTCAGAGCCTTGTAGACAGCCGTCAGTACCTTCTCAGTTATATACTGGCAGCGCTTCAAGTCATGGTCCCCATCAGGGAGAATTTCAGGCGCCACAATGGGTACAATGCCACTCTGCTGGCAGATGCTGGCATAACAGGCCAGAACATTGGCATTTTCCTTGATGGCAAGGGGCAAGGGAGTATGTTCCCAATCTTTAGCACACAGCGCCACTTGGCAAAATCGGCTCTATCCTTCTTATACTGGGCACACCATCTGGACAGCCCATCCAGTCCTTGGGTAGTGGTCTTGCCATTGGTTCCTGCCATGGGCACCACACCCTTATCTACCTTAATGCCCACAACAGCACCCTTGTACTTGATAATTTGGGGGAAGGGACTTCCATCATCTGCCCTCTGGCACAGTGTCTCGTAGCAGCCCGAAGAGGATCAACACACACACACACACACACACACACACACACACACACACACACACACCTGCCCAATGCAGGGATTCACACAGTCAGCAGTAGTCAGCAACAGCTGGCCTTTGTTCTTCTCAGTGTTCTCTGTCCCAATGCAGGTGCTTGCCAATGCTTCCAGTGACTCATCTGCCCCTAGAATGCCCTTGCCTGAAGCCACAATTCAGTGAGTGTTTTTTTTTTTCTGCTTCAGGGTCAGTGCTGGGTACTGGAAGGGCATGCTGCCAGTGGCAGCACTTTCCTGGCACAGGACAGGGTAGATCTGCTGGGTATGGTGTAGGTAGGCAAGAGAACTAAGGAGCGAGTGAAGCCAGGGTCGCCAGAACCTTGTTCTCCAGAACGTTCCAAGAGAATGCAGCCTATTCAGCTGGGAGTGGGGTGGGGGTGGGGGAAGCCCATTTTTTTCATATACTAATTTTTAATACTTGAATTTTTAGAAAAGAACTATTTTAGTTGTCACTAGTTTGGGCTTCAAGAATTTATAAACACGTGGAACACAGCAGTGTAAAACCAATAAGGGGAAAAAAAAACACCTGTGAAGATTGCCATCAACAAACCTTCTTCCTGCTTATTGATCAGGATAGAACTCATCTATAAATATTGGCTTCAGAAGTTTGATGATCAGTTTTATATGTCAGATTGGCAGACAACCATGCTGCCCCATAATGCACATGCCAGCAAGATTCTGATGAAGGGACCCTGATATAGCGGCCNCTTGTGAGGCTATGACAGTGTCTGGCAAACACAGAAGTGGATGCTCACAGTCAGCTATTGGATGGAACACAGGGCCCCCAATGGAGGAGCTAGAGAAAGTACTGAAGAGCTGAAGGGGGCTGCAACCCTGTAGGTG
>NC_034613.1:48565054-48566184 GCF_900095145.1 Mus pahari | reverse complement strand
AAAAAAAAAAAAGAACATTACTGTCAATCAACACATTTGGGCTTATCCAGTTAATTGAAAGGCCTTATCAGCTAAATTGAATTTTTTCATAAGGAAGAAGAAATTTTACAATTGTCCAAGTGTTTCCATTCACTGCCCTTCCTTATGAATTGCCCTATATAAAGATATAGATTTTAGAGTTTCATAGTTAACTTCCATAATCATGTAAACCAACTCAGATGGTGTGTGTGTTTGTGTTTGTGTGTCTGTGTGTGTGTGTGTCTCACATTCAACAAACACTAAAAGAACCACTAAAGAAGGGTTGCTAAGACAGGCATTGGGGTATAGTTGTAATTGCAGTACTTGGAAGGCTGATGCAGGAAGATCTCCATGAGTTCAAGACTAACCCAACTTACACAATGAAACATTGTCTCAAAACCATAAAGCAATATTGCTGAAGATATAACTTGCTTTACTTATAATTCATAGAAAAATCAAGATGAAACCAAGCTGGAAGCTGCCTCCTGGGTGAGGAAGCTTTCATAAGGCAAGAGGTTCAATGGAAGCTGCTATAGAGGAAGGGAGTCACCAATGTCTTAGCTCAGCTGTGAATTGATTCTATGTGCTACACTGCCAATCAGTCTGGAAAGGTGTGCCATTAGTGAAATGGTGGCAGAACCATTATGGGTGTAACCAACCACTTCCAGATGGGATCTGAGACCCACTTCATAGGAGGGAACTCTTGTCTGCTACTGGAAAGCTGGTCAAGAGCTTGTAGATGAAGAAGATAAGGCCCCAAAGGGGAACCTACTCTTTCTGAATTCCTAAAATGATCCTGATGTGCCTGTCACATTGCTTTCTCGATGTTTCTGCCTATGCTGTGCTGCTGTCAGTGCTTGTAACAGAAGTGTCCCTTTGAAGCAGAATTACTGCAGAGCCTCAAAACTGGTCAAAATACAGAGAATAAGTGACTGTGTGACTTTTTAATACTTATCCCTAAATATATTCCATAACTGAGGGAACATTACAGAAGAGGAAGAAGAAATACAAGAGGTGGAGGAAGCCGGGCGTGGTGGCGCACGCCTTTAATCCCAGCACTTGGGAGGCAGAGGCAGGCGGATTTCTGAGTTCGAGGCCAGCCTGGTCTACAA
>NC_034613.1:48551635-48564744 GCF_900095145.1 Mus pahari | reverse complement strand
GAGAGAGAGAGAGAGAGAGAGAGACAGAGAGAGAGACAGAGAGAGAGACAGAGAGACAGAGAGAGACAGAGAGAGAGACAGAGAGACAGAGACTGTGAGAGGGAGCGAGAGACTCTTATTCTTCTTGAGGAGATATTTGTGGCTAATTGCTGTTTGAGAAGGGGCAGGCATTTCCTTGAGTGGTATAGCCCCTGGTAGGCTGCCCATGTTCCAGCAATGCTAATAAAACTCATTGCGTTTGCAAACAAAACCAAAAATCATGAAAATAGAGCAGGAACTAGTTGAGAGAAGGGGAATCCACAGGCAAAGGAAGGGTACAAGAGAGGCTGAATATGATCAAAATATATTATGTATGTATGAAAAGTCATAACAAACCTATTGTTTTGAATAATTAATGTATGCTAATACAATAGTAGTAGAAAGTATAAAACAAAAAATGGAAGAAAGAATATTTGAAGCATACACATTGACAAGTGAAGTTAAAAGGAAGAAAGATGCTGGGATTATGGAGCCACCTTGAAAAGGTTAATTTGCATTGAGTATAACGAGGGCATAAATATAGTATACAGTAGTTAAAGGAGCAAGTTTAAGTGATCAGTATAATTAAGCCTTCTTTACATGTTGACATTCCCAAATGCTATGATTGTAAAGAATTTGCTTGCCTTAAAAATTCTCTTTTGGCTCACTGGCAAAAGATAGTTTATATTAACCAAAAACCCAAGTCAGAAACTTGGAACTCATTCCAAGCTTTGTAAGCTAAATAAATTACTTTGTTCTTTATTCTAACACGAAGGATATACCATTGAAGTAATTCATGCAGTGGCATATTGTGGTCTAATTTGTGTTTCAAAATGGTCCCACTGGTTGCCAGATGAATACCAAACTTGAGGGAGATTAAAATGGAAATAGATAGACCAGTTAGCAAACTTGCAGTGATCAAAGCCAAGTGAAGACAGACTGGTTCAAGTCTAGGGTTGTGCCCAAGACTCTAGAGGTGAACGGACATCTCTGCCTATGTTCAACAGACTGAAGGGTGGTTGAGATTTCCTGAGGTGCTTGATATGAGGCTCAGGAGTGGATTGTTACAATGATGACTGCTGGGTGTTGGGCTCAGGGAACAAAATAGATGAAAATGTCATCAGCTGAGACAGAGAAGGCTGGGTGTGAGCCATGTATGGTTGAGGAGGATGGTGGAGAGAGACAGGGGAGCACGAGCTCTTTTAAGATTGTTTTACTGAAATGTCTGGGAGCCATCAAACAGGAGATGTCAAGCTGGCAGCTAGATGCATAGGTCCAAATTGCGAAGTGGTGTTCTGCTCTGAAGATACAAGCCTCTGAGTGGTAATTGAAGCAGAGGCTGTAAAGGAAATCACCAAAGGAGACAGTGTGAAGTGAGAAGGAACGAGTACTGAAAGTTGAGCACTGAGGAGGTGCAATATTTAATGGCTAGGCAATATTTAATGGTACCTGCTCAAGATATAAGTCCAATAAATGTTCTTTGAACTACTTTATAAAAAAAAAATGGCTCAATGCATCTGTTGTTGTTGCCTGGGCCCAGAGAGTTCCCAAGTGCATGTTCTTAAGTACTGCAATGGATTCTTGAAATATCTCCCATCCTGTTGGCATTCCTCCAGTCTTCCCCATTGAGGACTGGGAGATTGCTGCCAAGTGGTACTGAGCTTTATTCAAGCTGGACCTGTTTCTCGCCTGTTTACTTCTGCTGCCCAGAATTAATCTACACAAGCTAGTTTACTCATTCACTTTCTGGCTCGTGAGATTATATATCTAGGTCCTTGATGTTGGGAATTTAAATAACACTAGATTTTTAAAAGGTATACATTTTGTAAAACGTGCATATGCACTGTCTAAAACACCTGGATTTCAGTGCGTTGGCATGATGAAATACTTATTAAGTGACTACTGTCCCTCTAGCACTGTAGGGAAGAGTGAGCAGAAGCCAAAATGTGTTCCACTGAGGAACTTTCAGTCTATTTAAGGAGACAAGAGCGATACTAACGGCAGAGGTAAAGGAAGACAAAACGGCAGGAACGGAATGTTTATCACACAGCCAGAGAGCTAAGGTCTGCTGGAATCAGGAGCCAGGCACTGTGATTTCCATTCACAGAACCAGCTATCCAAGGGACCTGATGGAGTTGCATTGCTCTCACACGGCTATGCCTTGCGCTCCTAGGAAGAACTGGACAGAAACCATATTTGACAAACAGATCTCTGGGGAAGAGTGTTGCACAACCACCTGCAGAAACCAATTCAATCTCACATAATAGAATTTGATCTTCTTTTAAACGATTTAGGCCACTTGAGAGTTTTAGAACTCAGTTCCCAAATTAATTTAGCATTTATCTTCCAGACAGGCTATTACAGCTAACAATAAACTCCCGTTAAAGGAATTTAGATGAATGTAGCCGGGGGAAGAAGCCCCGCATTTCTCATCCCACTTGACTTGTCTTCAGCATCTGACCAGCCCTGCCTGCTCCTCAGTACCCAAGGCACTACACTCTGCCACACTGTTGCTACCTCTCCCACTGTTCTGCTTTGAGCCCAGCGGTGCTTTGACAAATATTCCTGACTGACTGACTAAGCACTTCCTGTTCCCTTCGGTGCAGATTATTCTTCCTTTTCTTGCTGATACTTAAGTTTCCAACCCTGACCAGTTTTTCTTTCGCCATGTTCTCCCTTTGGCTGCTCTCAAGACCATGTACCCCCCCATGCTCCCCACATGCATACTTTCATCTATAGTTCTAAGCCCCCATCATCAAGGGCCTCTTGGGTGTGTAACAACCAACTCAAGGATAGTATGGCCAACACGGAACTCTTATGTTTCCCCTCAATATTGCTTTATTAGTTACTTTCTTGTTGCTGTGATAAAATTCTGTTTCTTAAAGGCAATTTAAGGAAATGTTTGTTTTGACTTATGGTTCATAATGGGATGGAAAGCATGAGAACAGAAGCAAAAAGCAGAAAGACCACATTTCCATCATGTCCAAGAAACAGAGAGTGAACTGCAAGTAGATATGGCTGGAAACCCTTAAAGCCCTTCCGTAATGATGGACGTCCTCCAGCAAGGCCATACCTCCGAATGAGTTCATGACATCCTGAGAACAGCTCCACTAACTGGAGACCAAATGCTTGAATACCTGAGCCTATGGTGTACATTTCTCATTCAAACCACTATAGTTATCTTTATTTTTATACAGAGAATGGAAGTTTGAATCTTAACATTGCCTTAGTAAACAGGAATAATAAAACTTTTCATTCCAAATAGTCTCTCTCTCTCTCTCTCTCTCTCTCTCTCTCTCTCTCTCTCTCTCTCTCACACACACACACACACACACACACACACACACTCTTCTGTGCCCAGCCCTATGTCCAACCAGTTGTGAGATCCTACTGATTTGTCCTGCTTCATTCCTACTACACTTTCATTATCGTGTCATTCCTTACTGCTAATAGTCTCTACATGATGTATCTTTAAAAAAATTCAGGCATCCTAGGCTAACCTTGATGTGTAGCTGAGGATAAACTTGAACTTCTAATTCTTCTGTCTCCATCTCCCAAGGGCTGAGATGACAGGCATGCTGCCATCATGCTAAGGGAGCGCTCTGCAAACTAATCTATCTTTCAGTACTAGTTGCCTAACAATCTGAGATTCATCCTAGGAACCCATTGTTGTCTTCTGATCTCCACACAAGACCCATGGCACATGCACATGCACACTTATGTGTGCATGCACATATAATAATAAATTTGATGATAATAATGATAATAATAAATACATAAAATTATAACAGGGAACATAGGAGGTATTGAATGCAGGTAGGAAATGGATATGGTCAACATTTACTGTATATATGTATGAAAATTTCAAAGAATAAAAATGAATATTTATTGAACAAAAATAGAAGTGAAAGCATCTATATGCCATGTAAAATGTTCTTCGTGTCATATGAAAATGCTGTCATACCCTCTAGATCAGTGGATTGAAGATGCAGTTCAGTTGGTTTTATTTTTTAAAAGAAGGCTTTCTGCTACAAGTAACAAACACCCAGGACAAATGACTCATACAAGTAAGAAGGCTGTTTTTCTCCCATAAGTCCAGAGGTAGCTGGCAGCTGGCATCTAGCCATTGGTGCCATCAAAAGACTAGACTCTCTCTGCACTGCCATCCATCCTTTTTGTCGGCTTTTCATCTTCGTTGTCACCAGTAATTCAGCTGCAAGATGGCTATTAGAACCCCAGGTATCGTGCCTGCATTTAAGGCAGAGACTAGCGGAAAGCAGGCAGCATTAGCAATGCCTGGGTCTTTTCTTCAAGAAAGAAAAACTCTGCTAGAAGCCCCTCAGCCATCTTTTGTTTATGTATCATTAACTGTAAGTATGTCACTGTCATATGGCCACCTCGAACTCCAAGGGAAGCCAGGAAAATGTTTGGCTTTTCAAGCCATTGTTGTAGATGCAGGCAAAAGGAACAGGGAAATGGATGAAAATCAGTGCTGGATTATCCAGCCCCCGAGGGTTTGTTGCAGCCCTGTCTCATTTGGTCAATACTAACACCTAAAATAGAGGATGCTCTCCTTCATGTTAAACTTAAGGAAATTAAGATCCAGAGATCAGTCAGTTGTCCAAGGTACAGTTATAGGTGACTTCATGATTCCTACTGAGAACTTTACTGCATTACTTCTATGTGACTTGTGGTCCTAGGTCAGGGAATATATTATGCTCCAGGGAAATTAAGACCCTTGGGACTCTGATCCAGACTGCTTTTTGAAATTCGTCTGTCACACACCCTCCACACCTCTAGACACTATCCAGTTCTCCTTTGTTCTTTGATGGTGACTGAAGGCCAGGGGTTCCTTCACAGTCAGTGATCCCTCAACTTGGAATGACCTTGCTTTCACACTGATGCAAATGACACCCTGAAGCTTTGTTGATTGAGCTGAAATTTTATTCCTACTTCAGGATCCAAATTAAATTCTTTCTCCTAGCCGAAGCATTCTTTAATTCATTATTTCTGAGATATCCGGGGCTCTATCATAAGATTTTATTTATTCTCCATTAGTTTCTCCCTTTCTTATCTGTCTCCTTAAATCACACACTCCCTGATGGCTCTGAGTCTTATCTCTATAATCTTGTCTCTACTATCTGATACAGCAACAAGAAGAGAACACCTACAGCTAACATTTTGTTTGTAAGAGCTCTGTTGCAATATAATTCACATGGTGAACAATGCCCACATTTAAACTGTGTAACTTAGTTGGTTTTAGAATACTCACAGAATTGTGCAACAACCTTCATTCCAGGGTGAATAGTACTAATTCACCTCCAGCCCTAAGTACTAATTCCTTTTCGGTCTTTGTAGAGATGCCCAATTTGGAGATTTCATTTAAATATAATCATATATGTAATCTTCTGTGTTTAGCTTTTTCAAATAGCCCAAAGTATTCAAGGTTCATCAGTGTCATGGCATATATTAGTATTTCATCCCATTTAATGGCTACAGCACATTTTATTCACTCATCAGCTCATGGAAATTTGACTTGTTTCCCCACGTATGTCTCTCTCTGTCTCGTGCTTTCTTTCTTTTTATTAGTATTCTGTTTTTGCCTGCCGTGAATATGCTACCTGTAACAATGAAGCACAATTTTCTGTTCAAGTCCCTGCTTACAGTCCCTAGGTAGAACTGTAGTGCTGGTTCATATCATAACTTCGTGTTTGCCTAGTTGAAGATTTGTTTGTCTTTTTTTTTTCATAATAGTCACACCTTTCCCCCGATATTCTTGTTAATGCTTCTTATCATCTCACATTTGGGCTATCTTCCTGTGGGTTTGATTTCTGTTTCCCTGAATAAAACGTTGAGCATCAGTTCATGTGTTTATCAGTCATCGATATCTTCTTTGGGAAACTTCCCTTTTAGCTTCTTTATTCACTTTAAATTGAGCTCTTTGTTTTATGTGTGCTGCATTAGAATTTTTGTATACTATAGATATAATTTTCTTATAGATCATTTTCAAACATTGGCCAACAATATTCTTTATTGGAATTAATTTTTAAAGTAAAAATACAATGCAGAGGATGTTATTATGGCTTCTGGAAACATATGTGTTCTTATACTTTATACTAACTCAGCGCCCTCCTGCTTGCCCTCCTCTTGCCCCCCTGCTGCTGTCTGATTCCCTCATTTCCTATAAGCTAGTACCCCCTTCTTCTTTCAGGTGGCATCTACTTCACTCTCTTGTCCTTATTCCCAATAGAAAGCATGTTTAAATAGAAGAACGCCCAAATTTCTCTTCAAAAATTCAGATATCCCTTGCAAAAATTAACAGACAAATTCAAACAAAGTTTGCTTAAAGAGATCGTCCATAAATCACAGTTTCTATAATTGCCACCATAAAACTAGAACTGATTCTCTCAGGAAAATTTTGTCCAGTAACTAAGCAACACAAGTTTATTTATGTTCTGATAAAATACAACAAAATAGCCACAACAAAGCTCCAAATAATACAGGTTACCTGAAAGTAGTCTCAAAAGAAAAGTCCTAAGAGAGGGAAGCAACACAGCTGCCCATGAGCTTGCCAACCTTGCCTAAGCACACAGAGCGTTTGAACTCTGGACTGACCAGCCCTACAGCCTCAGCCATTAGTAACCCTTCCCATCAGCCTCAAGGTGTCTTAAGACATCCAATTTTTCATCTCAGTTCTAACAGTTTCTCCTGTTTTGCACACTACATGTTAGTCCTTTCCAGATGGAATTGCAGACAACATCTGCCTATGTTGACAACCCTATTGAAAGAAAGAAGGATGGAGCACATGCATTAAACCCTGGAGCCTCCAGATCAGCTTTACAATAGTGACTCCATGTCTGCTGGCTCAAAAGACAAGTGAGGGATCCACAGTTATAAGAACAACAGGAGATTGTACCCATGAAGTTGTTACTGTCACTGTTTTTTAACTTGACTGATTAATATTCTTTTCCAGGAGATGTGTTTTACATTAAAAAGAAATACAGTGTCTTCGTATTTCTAAAACTGTAGATGGCTGCTTCAGTCAGCAGAAGGATTTGTGTACCGAAGAGCACTTACACTGCAAGAATCAGGCAGAAGATTTAATTTATCCCTGTCTTATTTTCTGTGTCCCCTAAATTTGTAGTTATCTTCTCAGAGAGTGAAGAATGGCAAAGGCTGGCCAGGAGAGCTAGGCTCCTGTGTAGGTTGTGTTCATTCAAGCCCTAGCTGTGTTCCTACTTACAAGTCTCCATTTTCCTTTATTTAAAATGGCAATAATGATTACATTTTCATTAAACTAATTTGGAGTCTGAAGCAGAGAGAGAGAGAGAGAGAGAGAGAGAGAGAGAGAGAGAGAGAGAGAGAGAGAGAAAACCCATAAGATTCATTCGCCTCCCTGTCTCTCCTCTGATTTGTTGGTTTTCTGTGCTTTCCATTTCTGCACAGAATGCAAAATATGAAACATGGACCAAATCTGTTGTATTTGTGAACAAAGAATTGTTCTATAGTAGCCAGAGGGGAGAATGAATGGAGAATAAAACATAGACTCCATTATAAAGCCATGTTACAAGTTTGAAGGGGTGTGGCAAGCAGCTTAGGTATTAACTTAACAATGAGAAGTCATGAAAGCTGTGAAGAAGTCCTGAGCTCCTATTGGCCCATTTCAAAAGATCATTTGTATGTGGGAATGTGTTAGAACAAGAGACAGAACAGATAGGGGCAGAAAGGGACTATTTGTTCATGACTCACAAACTCTGCACAGTGATAATTATTATAGAAATAAGACAATCTGGGTAATATTTGGGGGAATGGAGAGGGATATACGTTTGATGCCTTGTGGAAGAAAGAACATAAAGTATTCACGTGTGGACAATTTTATGAGCTGCAAAACCATTAACAAGAGATTAAATAGAAGAGATTCAGTTAACCATAGTTTCATTTGGGACATATTGAATAATTTTTAAACATCAAATGTGTTTGAATTAATGAGATCATAATGATAATAAAGATAATCATATAAGAACAGTTTGAAAATTGATGCCACTTTTTTAGACTTTTCCTATAAAAAGTATACCTCAGGACAAAGAAGACAGCCAACTATTTTCATCATAAAAACAAAAGGTGGAAAATTATCATAAAGACAAATACCATATTTTCTTATAGCTATCTATGTTCCATAAAAGTAAAAGCAAAAGAATCAGTGGGAGAGGTGGGGTAGGGATGGGAACTGGGAAGGGTGTGGAGAGGGAAAACTGTGGTCAGATGTAATGACTGAGAGAAGAATAAAATATTCTCATGCTAAAAAAGTAAAAGAAAGACAAAGGTGAGCACTGGAAGTAGGGAAAGGAAAATGAGCAAAATATATGATATACATGCATCAAAATATCATTATAAACATGATGTTGTACAATATGTAATACTAACTGAACCTTTTGAGTAATACTATACATGAGAAAAAAAGGATTATTGAATTATAGCATAATTTTGCAAACCTACTGAAATAGTTAATAAAAACAATTCCTAGTGTTTCCGAGTCTCACAAAAATGAGGCAGCCAACTGAAATAGAGTTTTCTTTAAGGGGATGGGCTCTGGTAGATGGACCAAGGTCCAGTGGATGGCCCAATACCCATGCAGTAAAAACTGGACTCAGTAAGTTATATAGATAAAGGTTGTGAAGTTGAGAGTGAATGGAGGTATCCAGAAAATGTTAGAGAGAAAAGCTGGGGATAGATATGCTCAGAACACATCATATGCATTTATGAAATATCAAATAATTAATAAACTATTATATTTAAATGCAAAAGAATTAAAATTTAGTAACCTCCACTGATGGATCCAAAACAATTATCAGTGTCTGTTGATTTTACAAAATGACTAAACTCAGTAGCATTTTAAGCTTGTGAAATTATTAAAAGTGTGAAATATATATACGACCAAATAGAAATTACAAATTCAGAGAGACCTGCTAAGTGTATTAAATGAAGCAAGGTAGCAGGACTTATTTTGAGCTTGAGATGCCCCAAACTATTCATGTCAATCTTTACAAGTGAGTGTTTTAATTCGATGAGAAATGAGTTATGTGGACTGGATTTGATTCTGAATACCCAGAAATGGAACTGAAGACACAATAGATGACAGCCTTGTGAATGAACAGATGGCAATAATAGACTACTAGGGGCTTTCCAATGGACAGAGGAGGAAGAATGCAAAAACCATACTGGCCCAGGTTGATCAAGAATAATGCTCCGAGATGAAAGTCTTATGAAGTGGAAAGGCATTCCAAAGGAATCAAATGCCACTGACAACTCTAAGTTGGATGAGAACAAGAAAGATCTCAGGTGCCAGCAATGAAATGGTATGTGTTCATGGCCAGGTCAAGGCAATTTCCACTGAGGACGAAAGAACCTGAGCCATGACTGGGAGGCAATACAGAGGTCAAGCAATGACAAAAGACACTCAGGAAGCTTGCTGAAAGGACAGAGTTAGAAAGTGATTGTGAGATGAAAATGAGTTCAACTGCAGTACTGAATGTGAAATCTCCTCCCCCAAAGGGATGGGATGGCTATCATTCTGCTAAGCAGTAGCTATTCTACAGCAAAGTGCACAGACCCCCTAGCTGCAAGGCCATGAGTCATCATCACCAAACAACTGTGATAATTCTATCCTCATCAAAAGAGAAGCAGCACTGGCCACCATCTGAACTTTGAGAAATCTCTTTAACAAACTACACCCTCAGAATTACTCCATTGCTCCCTTTCATGGTCTGAGCAATGGGATTGTGCACCAAGCAAAATGCCATGAGTTTAATGCTGTCAACGTTTTGGTGACTCTATCTTTTATTTTTGAGATTATAATATAACTGTATCATTTCTTGTCTTTCCTCTCCTAAATATCCCTCCTATATATTCTCTCTCTCTCTTAAAGTTATTTCTAGAGAGGGAGAAATGTGCTTCCTCAGTTGGCTATTTAATACTAAGTGGTCAGCCCTGAAGCATACATATATGCAAGTAACATTATACAGACAGAGTAGGTGTGTGTGTGTGTGTGTGTGTGTGTGTGTGTGTGTGTTTGCATGCGTGTATGTGTGTATGTAAATGTTTTCAGATTAAATGGCTTGGTGACTTTGGGTACTGAATTCTTCAGATTTGGTGTTCCATTGATTCCCCCACAACTTGTAATCTTGTAAATAGCACATCATATGCAAGTCAGGAGCAAGAGAGATGGGCCAGCCCAGCCTGAGATACCTCAGGTAAAGCTGAGAGAGAAGGCAGTGAGACTCATTATACAAAACTATATAAAGCAATGGACAAATAGGGGTCTTAGTAAAGTTGAACCTGACACCGATTTTCTGCCACTTCAGTGTTCTCTGACTCAAGGAGACAAATCACCACTGACAAAGCACTTTACATCGTTTCATATGATCCTAATAATCCTGTTTATTTTCCCATTTTACAGTTTAAGAAATTAAAGCATAAAGGTTAAGTCATCCCAGGACATGGTGTAATTAATCATCATTGTCAACTTGACCTCTGGGCATGTCTGTGAGAGTGTTAACTCAGGAGGAAAGAGCCAGATTAAATATGGGTACCACCATCCCAGGGGCCGAGGTCTGCACAGGAAGCCAGCTAAGCAACCAGCCTTCTTTCTCTACATCCTGATTGTGGACACAAAGTGATCAGTCACCTCACACTCCTTTTATTATGCCTTCTCCACCATGATACCTTTAAATCCTGAAACAAAACAAACCTTCCTCCCCTAAGTGTTTTGTTGTTGTTGTTGTTCAGCTTTTGATCATTTGATCACAGCAATAAAAAAAAAGATAACTAACATACATGGTATAGACACACAGCAACAGAGCCAGTGCTGTTGGTAGAGCCAGCTTCCTTTCTGCCAGCGGCACAACCAGTTTAAACCAACAGCAGGCAGAGAATTCCAAGCCAATAGCACCACAGGTACAGCCCCAAGAAGTAGAGGCACTGTGGTGCTCTTGGGCTTTTGTCCCTAAGAAGTTAACATTTTCTTCCTGAATGGTACATCACCCACTTAAATTCTTGGTGCATTATGTAAAAATTCCTGTTAAAGTAAGACAAACTGTCTTGCCCATGCTGTGTCTGTGGCTGATTTTCTGAACAACGTTCCTCACTTTGTTCAATCTTCCTAGGTTTCTTACCCCCCTGCCCTCAACATTCAACTGAGAAAAGTCACCACACCTTGAATCTCACATTCTGAAATTTGAATTACAATTGGAGTTATTTTTATGTCTACTATTACTGTTGCAATATGTAAGATGGGGAAAAATGGACACATCAAAGAAATGAATTCAGCATAATGAAGGTCATTTTCAATTGTGACTGCCCATTATACAACTCTTTGGCTAGCATTATAGACAGATGCCATGCAATAGAATTTTTCCTGATATCAAGTTAGCTTCTTGGCAGACTCAGGGAACTCATTAGTAATCTTGGATCTCTTTCTATATTTGTGATTCAACTCTAGATGTTAGATAGTACGTGATCTAGGCCATGTGCCATATAACTATAATAATATTCCTTTACAAATTCTAATGATTGAGAAATGGGGTATCTTTCTTGAGACTCTAGTCTGTTTTGTCCTCAATTAGTAGCCATAGCTCAGGGTAAACCAGGTAAGAAAAAAGACCACAGACGATGCTCCAAAGAAGTTAGAGAGAAAGAAGACAAAAAGTCAAAAAAACAAATCAAACAAACAAAAACCCCAAAACCATAAATAATCTCAGACAAACTACAGAAATGTGTGATATGATACTGCCTTCTGGGTGTATCCACTTCAATTTTATTTTTGCTTACTTTATTCTAAGGTTCTTGCTTAACCTAAATTATTTAAAATTTTATCTATCATTTGTCTATCTATCCATGTATTCTCTATCCTACATACTTGTCTGTCTGTCTGTACATGTTTGTGTGTGTACATGTGTGCTAAATCCAGGAATCCAGGGAATGCAGCTCATCAGGCTTTTATGCAATTAACTCTACCCACTGAGCCACCAGAATATGCTACTTAAAATGTTCTGTTGGCCCTACCAGCCACTACCCTGCACTCTGGCCTCTCTAACCACACCGAAGTAAAGAATGTAGCACAGGACAGATGGAGACGCTTGCTGCCTCGCATTTGCAAGCACCTCTGCTGGTTGAAGCTGCTCTACTTTGACAGAGATTTCCTCTATGCACCTGCCTTTCTCCGAACCATTATGAACTGGCTCCTACTCACCACCTAGTACCACCACCTTTCTCTGCTGCTGTGTTGCTTATTTTATATGGCAGATGCTTTCAGAAGTGGATGCACTTTGCACTTGTTCAGTACCACTCTCCCACTCTCCCAAAAACCATCCTCATACATAGCAAGTCCTCCCATGACAACTGAATTCAAGTAAAGATGTATTACATTTTGTGGTAGGGTCCTGGGCAGGAAAATCTCACCTACCCACTCCTAGCTCCTGATACTGAGTGGAGAAAATGGTATTTTATTTCATTCAATTCACCCAGCCGCTCATTAGGGACCTTTAATGAATTGCTACTCTCTTTATGTCACTGTTACGTGCTGAGGATATAGAGATTAATTAAATAAGGTATCTGCCCCTAAGGGTAGAGCTTATCTAGGGAACAGACATGAAAACAAAACACCACAACAGATAGTGACTGCTTCAGATCCAGAGTGCTAGGCTGGGACAGAAAGGATTATGTCAGGGGTGTCCGATGCTGGGGTGAGAATACCTAAGAAATAACTCTATATTTAACATACAGATATACACCTTATATGCACACACACACACATATATATATATATATATATGTGTGTGTGTGTGTGTGTGTGTGTGTGTGTGTGTGTGTGTAATTTTAAGAGACAGGATCTCACTACTTAACCAAGACTGTCCTCAAACTCTTGCTCCTCCTCCCCAGTCTTCTGAATGCTGGAATCGCATGCCCAGCACTATGCCCTGCAGTTTACTTCATTGCTTTGCCTTGCCTCAGGGTGTCAGGTTTAGCCAGCAATTCATTTTACCCATGGAGCTATCTCACTGTCCTTATTTTCTTTTGTTGTTGTTTTTTTTTTT
>NC_034613.1:48543004-48551140 GCF_900095145.1 Mus pahari | reverse complement strand
GTCTTCCTTCTTGAGTTTCATGTCTTTTACAAACTGTATCTTGGGTATTCTAGGTTTCAGGGCTAATATCCACTTATCAGTGAGTGCGTATTTTGTGAGTTCTTTTGTGATTGGGTTACCTCACTAAGGATGATACCCTCCAGATCCATCCATTTGCCGAGGAATTTCATAAATTCATTGTTTTTAATAGCTGAGTAGTATTCCCTTGTGTAAATGTACCACATTTTCTGTATCCATTCCTCTGTTGAGGGACATCTGGGTTCTTTCCATCTTCTGGCTATTATAAATAAGGTTGCTATGAATATAGGAGAGCATGTGTTCTTATTACCAGTTGGAACATCTTCTGGGTATATGCCCAGGAGACACATTGCTGGATCCTCTGGTAGTCCTATGTCCAATTTTCTGAGGAACCACCAGATTGATTTCCAGAGTGGTTTTATAAGCTTGCAGTCCCACCAACAATGGAGGAGTGTTCCTTTTTCTCCACATCCTCGCCAGCATCTGCTGTCACCTGAATTTTTGATCTTAGCCATTCTGACTGGCTTGAGGTGGAATCTCAAGGTTGTTTTTATTTGCATTTCCCTGATTATTAAGGATGTTGAACATTTTTGAGGTGTTTCTCAGCCATTCGATATTCCTCAGTTGAGAAATCTTTGTTTAGTTCTGAGCCCCATTTTTATTGGGGTTATTTGGTTTTCTGGAGTCTGTCTTCTTGAGTTCTTTATATATAATGGATATTAGTCCCCTATCTGATTTAGGATTGGTAAAGATCCTTTCTCAATCTGTTGTTGGCCTGTTTGTCTTATAGTGTCTTTTGCCTTACAGAAGCTTTGCAATCTTATGAGGTCCCATTTGTCAATTCTTGATCTTACAGCACAAGCCATTGATGTTCTGTTCAGGAACTTTTCCCCTGTGCCCATATCTTTGAGGCTTTTCCCCACTTTCTCCTCTATAAGTTTCAGTGTCTTTGGTGGAGTTCCTTGATCCACTTAGACTTGACCTTAGTACAAGAAGATAAGAATGGATCAATTCTCATTCTTCTACATGATAACNCCCAGTTGTGCCACCACCATTTGTTGAAAATGCTGTCTTTTTTCGACTGGATGGTTTTAGCTCCCTTGTCAAAGATCAAGTGACCATAGGTGTGTGGGTTCATTTCTGGGTCTTCAATTCTATTCCATTGATCTACCTGTCTGTTCCTATACCAGTACAATGCAGTTTTTATCACAATTGCTCTGTAGTACATTTTTAGGTCTTTTGGACAACTTCTGAACAGACTTCTGGAGTGACAAAATGGATGAAAGAAACGAGGAGAACATAGTTTCTCTTTTTCTGTTCTTTTCAGAGGGTGGAATCTGTGTGTCTGCTTCCTTCCTGTCAGCTATTTGAGGGTTCTCCTTACTGCCCACTAAGTATCTTCTGCCTCCGGTGGCAGTTTCAATCTTAACTAGGTCTTGCACAAATTTTTCCTATAAAGCAGGACACTTAGGAAGGCATGCAGCTGATGGAAAGATCTCACAACTGAGAGGCTTCTGACAAACTTCTGCTGCTGCTGATTTCTGACCTCAAATGTTAATGTTCTGAGTGATTCCAGAGACTCAGAAGAAAGCGAGGCAGGTAGGACTTGACAAACATCAAAGAAATCTTGTTTGCGATATTGTAAGGAACTGAGCAAAGAAGATGCCTGCATCGTGGTCAGGCCCATTAGAATGTGCCTCTTTCCTTATGTCTTATTAGCAACAAGTAGTTACGTGAATTTCAATTGAGCTCAAACTTGTACCATGTAAAGCCTGTTTGTTTACAGCATTCTGGAACCTTCCCTTTAGAGATTCCAAATGCCATAGGACGGTAACCAGGTCAGCAATGGGGATAGGAAGATTAAGTGACATCCGTGGTTGACTTGGAGAGAATAGAACGGTTTCTATGAACCATTTGGTATTTGTAGGAATCTGACTTTCACCAAACAGAGCTGCTTCAGAATCCAGCACCAGCTTCACCACAGCAAACCAGGAACCCCCTCCCCCCCACATACACACAGATGTTCCTGTGAACTGGACAAAATCACACTAATGATGTGGACATTTGCAGTCCTAAAGTGCACATGAAAGCAATTTCTGACAATCTCTTAACCTTAAGCCTGAGGCTTCGTCACTCTACCTGAGGCGCCTAAAGAGGAGCCAACACCTAGACTTAGAACAAGCATGGTAACCATGATGCTTCAGGGTTCTAAGAAGCCTTCACTGGGTAGTTTCCTGATCACCAGCATTCCACTGATGGCAACTAGACTGTGAATTCAACAGAGTCGACGATTTACCCTGGCTGCTTTCTTGTGAGTACATACATAAAAGAAAATTGCAATTAGCCATTACACCATATTCTGCCAGCACAGTGGTTTGGTGATGTGTTTGAAATCCATGACATCACTAAAGTTCATGTTGCTAGTGACAGGAACTCTCAGAGGAGATGGCAACTCTGTGGGTGCCCTTGTCGGTGAGATGCACTACCTCATGAGCATCTAGAGTGCTCCCTCCCAGTCAGCAAAGACCAGTCAGCTTCCCTACAACATAATAACTCTCTTCAAAGGTGAAGTAGGAGAAAAATATATTCGTCCATTTCTGAAGACTTACTAGAGGTGACATTTCCTCATGTGCTATCAGAAGCTACAATACGTTTGTTTTTTTTTTTAATTCTCCATCATGAATGAACAGCAGCTCACATGCCTCCCAGTGACTATCCAAGTTAATTCTTCCCACACTGGCTTATATTACTGCTTCATTAGAAATGTTTTCATGGGCTAGAGAGATGGCTCAGCAGTTATGAGCACTGACTTCTCTTCCAGAGGTCCTGAGTTCAATTCCCAGCAACCACATGGTGGCTCACAAGCATATGTAATGGAATGTGATGCCCTCTTCTGGTGTGTCTGAAAACAGCTACAGTATACTCATAATAAATAAATAAATAAATAAATAAATAAATAAATAAATAAAAGGTTTTTTTAAGGGAAAAGTTTTCTTCACTTTATGGTCAAAGATGCTTTCTTACTTTCCCCACCTGTTAAACCTAGTTTGGATTAACCTACTGGAACACCTGAGTGGACCTCTCTTTAAAAAATAGTTGTTGGTTTTGTGCATATGGGTATTTTGCCTGTAACTATGTAAGTATAGGTGCACCATATCCATTCAGTGCCCACAGCAGCCAAAGAAGGATGTCAGATCCTCTGTAACTAGAGTTACAGAAGGTTGTGAGTTGCCCTATGGGTGCTCAGAACTTCATTCAGGTTCTTGGCTAGGAGAATGAAATCACCTAACTCTGATCCATCTTCCCAGACTTCGGGTGAACTTCTGTTAGTACTGCTAACACTGTGCTGTTATTGGAACATTTTCTTAATTGTGTAAGTTCTTGAGTTCCCAAACCAGTCTATGTTCACTGATGTAAATATGGTACTGAGGACAAGACACAGTATACAATAGATAACCAACATTACTTAATTTACTAAATCTTGGAAGGATGTCTGTTCTCTCCTTCTTAGTTGGAACCTAAGCTTTGTATAGACGCCACCCCCCATATGTGACCCTGAACTCCTTGAGTAGCACTACCCACACCTCCTTAGGCTGACTTTGTCACAAAATATCCACAGTATGAATTGTATGAGCTTTGTTCTTTACACAGTATGTGTTTATGACATTAAATCAAGTAGTGCTTTTGCACATGCACCGTATCTTGTTGAATATTCTTGGCACAAAACTATATTGGGAAGTTTAATTCACAGCAAGCAATATTTAACAACATTTGTTCAGTAGTTGGTATATGAAGCTGGCACACTCCCCTTCCCCCATGCTGCCAATTTCCTATGTTTGGGAGCCAAGAGTCTTTCCACTATGGTTTCATTGCCTTTGCTGTGTGCCCTCCTGCCTTTTTTCACTTCAACCTTCCAGCCTACCATGTTTTTGTGGGATCTGGGGCCTGTTGTTCCAGCTGCAAACCCACCTGCATCATCAACTCCCAACCCTCCAATTGCTAAACTCATCTTGCTGGGAGGGCAAAGCACTTCCCCCTAGAACCTCACCTCTCACTCTCATGTATTCATCTCTATTGACTTTCATTTTTGCTTTTCTGTAAGAAAAGAATTAGTTCTAGTGTAAAGGGGAAGCCTTTCCCCCACAAGTGAAATTTCAAATGGCTATCATGGAAAAACACTGAGTGTATGGTGTACTCTGTATTTATGATCAAATCATATACAGATATAGCCACAGAATCTCCAAATAAAAGAAAAATCTCATAGCTCTCCACTCCCAGTCCCCTTGTGAAGTCTGCATTCCCTCGATTCAAAGGAGAGTGAAGACTACAGCTGGGATAAACTCTACCTGTGGCAGGATTCACTTCAACTATACTTCTATAAGGAGTTTATTACACACTTATCCTAGTCTCAGGGTTAGGGTTAGGGTTAGGTTCATAACCACACATACTTCTTATTGAGACTTCCCAGAGTGGCCACAGTTCCAATCTTTCCTTTCACTCAGTTATACATTCCATCAGGCAACTACACTTTTGAGTAAAAGAAAGGCCAGACATTGAGGAATTTGGAGCAGTTTTAAAATGTTAGTTGACTTGATGATTAACTTACCATAATTGTACAGGAACTTGTGCAAAAATTAGCTGTGGAAAAGTGCCTGCTGCACAAGACTGACAATCCATGGTCAATATCAAGAACCCACACTGCAGTGCTTTGCAGCATTCCTAATGCTGCAACCCTTGAACACAGTGCCTGATGTTGTGGGGACTCACAATCATAACATTAGTTTTTTGCTACTTCATATATGTAATTTTGCTACTGTTATTAATTGTTTATACATATATATATGTATATATATGTGTGTGTGTATGTGTGTGTGTGTACAAAATATGTTATATATATACATTATGTGTGTGTATGTCTTCCAATGGTCTTAGGGACACCCCTGTGAAAGGGTCTTTCGACTTCCAACAATGGGGTCACAACCCACATGCTGAGAACTGCTGCCATAGTGGAAGGAAATAACACACTTCCTGAAAGGTGTCCTCTGACCTTCACTGCGATGCATGTGCACACACACACACACTAATAATAAATAAAATCTTTTATTCAAATGGTTGGCTAAAATATATGCTCTTTAGCATTGTTTATCAGATGGGAAAAATGGGGAGAAACTCATATGTCCTGATGTAATAATTCAATTTTAAAGATTCCTTGAGATAGAGTACCATGCAATCATTAAAAATCAATTTATATTCTTAGGGTTTTGACATTTGGTTACTTTTCTTGTTGCTGTAGCACAATACATGACCAAAGTAACCTAGAAACCAAAGGTTTGCACGTCTATTTGCTTGCTTGCTTGCTTGCTTACTTGCTTGGCTCAGAGTTTGAAGGCCTGGTTTGTTATGGTGGGGAAGGCATAGCAGCCACAGTTGCAATGTTATGCTCCCACTCAATAACCTGCACATAACACACATGTCACAGGCTATCTTGAGTGCTATGTACACACACACACACACACACACACACACACACCTCATGTTATTTGTCTCCAGGTAGTAGCACAATGGGTGATTTCAACTTTTTCATTTTTCCTTTCCTACATATCCTAATTCCACTATGCGAAGCGTCCACTGTTTTTGTAATTTATAGCCCCTTATGCGTTTATATTCCATATTGTAAAAGGTTGTCACAGCAATAGCAAAGGCAGCAATAGAGTATTTCTTACAATAGTGCAGATATGACTTTGTTATCCCTGACATGGGGGTCATGATCCACATGACAGTACTTGAGGCAGCCCAATTAGAGAAGTCCATTCCATCTTATACCCTCCTCCACAAAATCATAGAAAGCCTCCCTTTCGTACTTGCTTGCATTCATACCTGTCTGTTGCATTCCTTCTTCCTTTCTTCTATCATTTTCCTTGACTTCCATTCTTTCAATAGGTATTTATTAAAGTCTTAACATGAGTCACGTAATTTGTTAGTTCCTGCCATTAAGGAGCGTATATTCTAATGGAAGAAGCACACACACACACAAACAACCAAATGACTATAAAATAGGGGTGACATATAGCTAAGATTGAAGCATACACTAGAGCAAATTCTGTTAGGACTGAAGTATGAATTAACATTGCCTTCAGGACAATGACTGTTAACAGATGGATGACTGCTTGGCCTTGATAACCACTTTTCTTCATTTTCTTTCTCCAATTGAGCTGTTTTAAAAGAAAAGCCAGATTTAAAATAAGTATACTTGTCTAAAATGATATGAAATATCGTATTTACTTAAAAATGATTCCAAGGTGAATAAATAAATTGCAAGAGGAATCAAATTAGCCAATGAGGTGATAATGTTGTGACTGGATGATAGATATACAGGAGTTCATTAAACTATTTTACATACTTTTGTATACGTGAGAGATTTTTCTTTAATAAAAATGGCTAGATAATCATGTTTCATTAAGACTAACCATTATCAATTATGCAAGAGAGGGTAGAGGCTACAGTAGACTGGAGAAGGTGGGTAGGTAGTATAAGACTATAATTACATCTTTAGTACATTTTGAGGTACTAAAGTCTTTAAAAGTTTTATTTAGAAGAGATGCTGAGCCAGCTAGGTTGCTGAAGTGGCTTAGTGTGTGTCCTGACCTTCTCTCTGTGTAGGTAGGCCTGTGCTGCAAACATGCTCTCCCGGGTCCTCAGGCAAGCTTAGAAGCATCCCAGCTTGAGTCCTCTCTTCGTATTTATCGGAGCTGGGGGTACTAGAGCAGTACTGTGTGTGATGTGCTTGGCATTGTTCAATCCAGATGTCAGCTGGGACAGCAAGAACAACCCAGAGCCTTGGAACAAGCTGGGTCCCAATGAACAATAGAGGTTCTACTCAGTGAATATGGACTACAGCAAACTGAAGAAAGAAGGTCCAGACGTCTAAACTATGAAGTTCACCATAAAGCTGCTGATAATGAAGGTCTTTCAGAAGCCATCCACATAATTTTCCACTTAAGCAGGAAATATGTCTCTGAATGCATGAAATCATGTTGACTTTTTGGGGGGAGTTTATTATACTGATGAATAAATCCCCAAAACTTGAAAATAAAAGAAGAGGTGCTGAGACTAGTGTTCCAGATTGACACTCACAGTTGACCTCAAACTCCCCGTCTTTCTGCCTCAGAACCCCACATTTTGGTTTCTAGGCATCTACCCCAAGAGAATGAGTCTGCTTTTCATAAGAGTCATTATAAATGACATTATAAATTTGAAGTCCTCTTTCTGTAAAGGCATGTGAACCTTCCAAGTCCTACTATTTACGCAATGTAACTCACTGTGATAGTTGAGAATCAATGTAGTTAAATAAAAAAACATTTTAAACAAAAGAGGATTCTGAACAAAAGATTTTTTTTCACACCTAAATGTCTGGGTTGCTTTGGTGGCTCTATCAGTTGTTTTCCCAAATACCTGATAGAATAAGTTAAAAGGAATTATTTTGGCTCGTATTGTCAAAGACTTTTAGTTCATGGTCTCTTTTACTCAATGCTCTTGGGCAGGACATGGCATCTGGAATGTGAGACAATGGAAACCTGCTCACTTCAGATTGGATAGGAAACAGGGAATGGAGACAGAAAGAAGTAAGTGGCATACATACTGAAGAACCCAGCCCCAGTGACCAACTTACTCCAGGTAATTCACACTTCCTCAAGTTTCTACAACCTCCCCAAAATAGTACTGCTATCTGGGGACCATGAACCAAAACATGCACGTGTGGAACATTTTACACTCAAACCGTAGTAGTAGCCTTGTCTGTTCCAAGATCCAGGCTCCTGCATTGAATTTCCAGGGAAATCAGCATCATGATCGCAGCTTTGTCCTTAGTGGTTTTAGTAGAAGGGGGAAAAAGAAGGGAAGACGTGCTCGTCCTCTTTGAGGATATAAGCTGGTTGGGGTTAAATCTCTGGTGTACCATGTGAGCTTATTTTCATGTCTAAAAGCCATGGGGTTAAAAAGTGGCCTTACAATATGAACTAACCTGTACCCCCTGAGCTTGTGTCTCTAGCTGCATATGTAGCAGAAGATGGCCTAATTGGCCATCACTGGGAAGAGAGGCCCCTTGGTCTTGCAAACTTT
>NC_034613.1:48540546-48542916 GCF_900095145.1 Mus pahari | reverse complement strand
ATAGGGAACTTTTGGGATAGCATTTGAAATGTAAATAAAGAAAATAATAATAATAATAATAATAATAATAATAATAATAATAATAATAATAATAAGTGGCCTTCAGTCACTACAAGGTAGGCTGCAGTATATGCTTTATTCTGACTGGCTGGGATTTGGGTGTTTGTTTTGTTTTGTGTTTTGTTTGTTTTAGGGTGGTGTATATAGGCTATCTTATCGCCTGTGAAGGAAAATTAAAATTTCTTCCTTCCCAATTTATGATTTTCACACCATTGCCACACACCATCACACTAACGCGGCTTTCTGGTCTGATCTTGAATAGAGATGGCAAGAGATTCTTTAGTAAACTCTTCCGGGATCCTTTTGAGGAGCAGTGAGGTGTCTTAGCAGATAAAGGCACCTGCTGCTAAGCTTGATGACATGAGTTCCAGCCTTGATTCCCAGGGCCCTTGTGGTGGAAGTTTCTAGGACAAAGGCTGATGGTTCCACTAATCATGTACTTTTTTAAAGTGACAAGCACACTCAATAAATTTAATTTGTCAAATGGGTTAAATTGCTTAGGGTTTATGCAGCTTGATTGCATTCAGTCAAATTTTAACTTTCAGTGAACTTCCAAACACACTGTTTCCTATTGTACAGACAAAGGAACTGAAGTTCAGAGAGGTTACATTCATTACTTGAAATCTCAGCTAGTGTAGTAGTTTGAATGAAAATGATCCCCCACAGGCATAAGGATTTGGGAGGTATGGCCTGATTGGAGTGGGTGTGGCCTTGTTGGAGGAACTGTATCAGTGAGAGTGCACTTTGGGCTTTCAGATGCCCAAGCCAGTCCCAGTGGCTCTTTCTCTTCCTTCTGCTTTGCCCATCCAGAAGTAGATCTCTCAGCTACTTCTCTAGTGCCACATCTGCTTCCATCCTACCATGTTTTCCATCATGATGATAACGGACTAAACTTCTGAAACTTTAAGCCAATCCCAATTAAATTAAATGTTCGCCTTTATAAGAGTTGACATAGTCATGGTGTCTCTTTATAGCAATAGTAATCCTAACTGAGACAGCTAGTAACTAACAGACTTGGACCAAAACCTGGGTCCTTGGGGCTGAAGAAATGGTTTAGTGGTTAAGAGCACTAACTTATTCCCTACAAACCTGCATGGTAACTCCAGTTTCTTTCTTTTTTTTTTTTTTTAAAGCATAACACAGATTTATTTTCAAAAGTTTTCAACTAAAATATAATTACCTCCCTTCTTCCCATTTCTTTCTTCCCTCCAACCCCTCACATATCCATCCTCTTCCACCCTCTCTCATTGATGGCCTCATTTTCATTGTTATGTGTATATATATAATTCTGTATTTACAATATACAAATACAACCCACTATGTCCATTTTTGTTGCTTCTGTGTATGTAACTCCAGTTTCAAGAATCCAATGCTCCCTTCTGTCTTCCATGGAAACTGCACACACATGGTGCACATACATACATACATACAGGCAAAACACTTATACACATAAAATAAGGTACTTGAAAAACTACATGGGTCCTTTCAGGACAGACACATTGCTTTGTGAGCTTCTTCTCAGCTGTCTCCTGGCTGGTCACATTTCTTTCAAAAATGTTTACGTATATTTTTTTCCAACTCTCTGAAACAGAACAGTTTGGTAACTATTTGGTTTAATTGGCAACTGTTTTATTTAATTGTTTTATACTTGGGAAAATGTTAATAGTTTGTCTATAAGAAATCTCACAGACATAAAGCTTGGGTGCCTCTTCCATGCAACCTTGCATGTCTACACTGCACCTCAGTGACTGAGTGCTACCTAAAGGCTGAGGACCATCGGATTTGCATTTTATAGTCCATTTGACAGAGCTTCAAGCTTGGTGCTTTCCTTGTCAGAACTAGAACGAAAATACAACCAATCATGTTTGGATTGGTGTTTGTTCCTTTGTCCAATTGCATTGTAATGGTCTGGATTCCCAACCCTCAGGTGTATATTAGTAATGAGAGCCTCTTGCATAGAAGACCAAAGTGGAAATGTGTACTTTGAGTTTTGGAAATGAAAAGCACAACGTCTTATGGCCCTGACTTCAATGAAGCCTCAACCATGTCAGCGCAGGCCACATTGAAATGGCTCCCTAATGTTCCTGCTTTTGTGATTATTCAATCAATTACTCCCATTATTAGATCTCATAGCAGAATATAGACAAAATGGTTCTTTGGCAATCTTAGCATTGACTGTAATAGTCCTCACAGCTTAGATAAGCCTAAATGAAAATATTGGGTCATTACCTGAAAGACAATAAAGAGATTGCTAACCTGATTGTCTCTCTTTTTTATTAGATATTTTCTTTATTTACATTTCAAATGCTA
>NC_034613.1:48530837-48540119 GCF_900095145.1 Mus pahari | reverse complement strand
ATCCATCCCATCATCGGCCACCAAACCCAGATACTAATGCACATGCCAGCAAGATTCTCACACACACACACCATGAAAGTAGCGAGAAGGGGTGTAGACAGAAACGAGAAGGGGATAAAAGAGCGTAGTGGGGGTGACCATGATCACAATACAATGTGTATACTAATGCAATTGTTAATATGAAGGCTACACTCATGGCCAAAAACAAAATTAAAGAAAATGAAACACTAACAAAAAAATTAAAAACTGGCATGGTGATGTACACCTGTCTTCCCAGCACCGGGAAGGCAAAGGCAGGGGGAGCTCTCATGTTTACTGTTCAGGCAGCCTACCAGAATCAACAAGGCCCAGGTCCCAGTCAGAGATACTATCTCAAAAAACAAGGTAGATTAGGATGTGTGAAAGGGACAGTCCTTCTGTTCCAAAGCTGCAGGATCTCTATGACACAGAGCACAAGAGGATAACCAAGAGGAGTCCTGATGAGAATCCAATATTGATGGTGTTGCAGAAGCCAGAGGTTTCAAGCCAGACCAATGACTCATTGCAGTGAACATTTGCAAATGAAAACATGTAGACAGAGGGATATACTATGGACACAGTGAGATACTACAGTTTCCACAATGAGATGTTTCATATGCTTTGGTTTTTGTCATTGTTTCTTGTATATTTTATTTTGAGGGGTGGTAGGTTGCAAGGTTGAAAGGTGGATCTGAGGGGCTGGAGGGATGAGTGGGACTGAAGTGCATGATGTGAAACTCACAAGGAATCAATAAAAAGCTAAAATGAAAAAATTAAAAAAAAAAAGATAAAATCTACAACTCCTGAAGAATGGCACCTGAAGTTGATCTCTGGCCTCCACGAACATGGTCACACATTCAGGAACTCACCAATACATGTGCATCTGGGCATACACACACACACACACACACACACACACACACACACACACACGAAGGCATGAAGACATATCCAGTTCTCCTTGAGAGTTGAGAATCTGGAGTCATCTCAGGTAGCCAGGGGTGGTACTCAGGAGCTTACTCCACTCAACACATCTTACCCTGCTTGAAAATCCACCTTAGAGCTGTGGTGGGAAGAAGGGAGGCAAGGAGGAGGGTGTACAGAGCATGGAAATGAAGACTAAGCCCTGAATCCTCTTGACACTGTGCCCACGAGTGGATATTTGGCCTGTCAGATTTCAAATTCCTCATTTGCAAAAGTACCAGTTCCTTTTAATAAGGAAAGGAAGTGTCCATAAAGATTGAGTTTAACAAGCATTGGAAGTGTGAATAAGTGGTCTGTTTGAAGATGCCAAGAAATTTGACAAATGAATTAAGACAAGGAAAAGGGACACTCGGGAGACACAAAGGTCCCAGAGAGAAGATAGCATAGACTTGAAGAGGAATAGTGTTTGGGGAAGGAGGAAGGTAGGACCCAAGAGAGCAGTGGGGTTGTATTGTGATGCCTATACACCCATGCAATATTTGGTCATCTAGTTCTGAATCTTCTCACCTGTTTCCCCTTCTGGGTCTCTATTTCCCTGTGTGAAAAGTATGGATTTTCTGGTATTGGTGAGGTTAAGAATTCCAGGGGAAACAGCCTTCCTAAAATGTCTTAAAAACGAGGGGCTTGCTGGCATCAGGCTGTCAACCTGCCAGAAGTGATGCTGTTAGCCATGCTAGGATCTTACAAACAAGGTATGGGAGAAAGCACAGGCAGATGAGTAGTGCCAATGGGGCTGAGGTGACCATTTGGACAGGAGAATCAGAGGATCTCTGTAGGCTTAGATTTTTTTTAAAACCTACTTATAATAAGGGCTCTCAAATGTTTCAATCTCCATTATAGCGCATCATCCAAAGGTAGGGGAGTGTACTGGCTAGTGTTGTGTCAACTTGACACAAGCTGGAGTTATCACAGAGAAAGGAGCTTCAGTTGGGGAAATGCCTCCACAAGTTCCAGCTGTAAGGCATTTTCTCAATTAGTGATCAAGGGGAGAGGTCCCCTTGTGGGTGGTGCCATCTCTGGGCTGATAGTCTTGGGGTCTATAAGAGAGCAGGCTGAGCAAGCCAGGGGAAGCAAGCCAGTAAAGAACATCCCTCCATGGCCTCTGCATCAGCTCCTACTTCCTGACCTGCTTGAGTTCCAGTCCTGACTTCCTTTGGTGATCAACAGCAATGTGGAAATGTAAGCTTAATAAACCCTTTCTTCCCCAACTTGCTTCTTGGTCATGATGTTTGTGCAGGAATAGAAACCCTGACTAAGTCAGGGAGAAAGATGGTAAATTGGACAAGGGAGTGTGGACCTGTTTAGAAGTACTTCCTTGGGGTAGTTCCAAACTCTGTGGTTAGGATACTAGCCATTTAGTTCAGTAGTTTCAGGATACCAAAACAGGAATCAGCATCTGTGACACAATCCAGCAGAAACAGTGAGAGTGACCAGTACCAGCAGGGGGACTCCAGGAGAAGTTATCTGCCATGTCTCTCTCAAGGAAGTGGAGATTAGCAAAGATGAAGACATGAAACCAACAAAGGTTGTGCAAGTGTGCCTTTACTGTCTGTTGAGTCCTATTTATACTTTCTTCAAACATCATGTTTCCTCATACAGGTCTTCCCTCAGCAAAACACCATGTGAGGGGGCCTCACTATGTGAGTCTATAGCACCTGACATAACCAGATACTTCGACTTCGGGTCATGCCTTACTTGGTCCAGAAGCTTAGTGAGTACACTAAGGCCTTGCTTCCCAGGACTTTCCTCTCACTCTGAGCCCAGGCCAGTCCTCTCATGATCATTGAAAGAGAAATGACACATCTAGAAAGCAGTCTTAGAGCTACAGTGCCTGCTCCAGCCGACTTCCTCCCAACCAAGCCTGCAGGAAATCTTCATTGGCTGCTACAATCAACAGACATTGGAGGAAGGATCCAGAGACAGTTAACCTGTTTAATTTTTGAATGAATGAATTGAAATACCAATGTTCTGGGTTTTATTTTCTTTGTCTTGAAGCTTACTATGAGCAAAATTCCTATAACAACATTCACAGCAAATCATTAGAGAAATTCCAGTTTCTATCTGCAAACACAAGTTAAGCATTTAACATTTATGCTTAGGATTTGCAGCTGACGAGAGAGCAATTAAGACTGGGTTTTATTGAATGCACATGAAATCATTTCTTTTTTCCAGGAAGAAAGACTTAGTAATGGGCTTTAGACTTAATTCAGGATCTCACTCAGGTATCTTCTTTGAATAAAACACATTTGCAGGTAAAATTTAACATGCATACCAACTGCAATATGCTATGTTCATCTCCTTCTCACTCATGAACATTCATGGAGTAGTCCATAGGTTTTTGAATGACTAAATAGTTAAACTTATCAGCTGTTCCACAGAAAGACAGGATTAATTAATTTTCATGTTCTGGGGAACTCTGGTGGCAATTTAGAACATAGTACCTTTAGTAACCTGTATGTAAAAGCAATGATTAAGAAGAGACCTGCATCACTGAGGTGACATCTCCTGGGAACTGTTTTCTGGGAGCACAAAGAAGCTGTGTTCCAGAGATAGCCAAGGTTGTACATCGTTCTGTGGCTGGACTTGGTAATGTGTAAGAGTCACCCAGGTGGTACTGATTTTGAAGGCATGAAGGTGTCATGAAGAACAGCTGAGGCTTGGCACTGTGAGAGCTCATGGAAGGCCACTGGTGAAGGTGCAGCCTCAGCTGTAGTTGATGGCCCAGAACTGAGGGGTCATGCAAAGGAGCTGAGGCTTGGCACCATGAAGAGAGTCTATGGGAATAACTGAGGCTCAGGTGCTTGTGCATTAGCCTCTTTCAGGGTTATACACATCTCCCCACAACGACCCAGAATTCCTGTGGTCCCTGATTCTTAGCTATTAACTACTCTGGATATTTTAATATTCTTCCACCAATTCTTTGAAAAATTGCACAGATAATTATTATTAGACAAGGGGATTCTCTTGTTTAGAGAAACATTAAACTTACCAGTCTATGTCCAAGTTCCTGTTACTGTGACAAAATATTGTGGCAAAAGCCACTTAAGAAAGAAGGGGTTTATTTTATGTCAGTCAGAGTTCATAGTACAGCCCATTACTAATCAGATGGGGATAAATGGATGCTGCTGCTCATCTCATTTTCTCCATATATGCACTCCACATTTCTAGCCAGGGAAAGGTGTTCCCCACAGTAGACTAGTCTTCCAATTTCAATGAAAACAGTGGAGATAATCCCTTATAGAGATGCTTAGAGGCTATCTCCAAGGTGATTCTAGGTTCTGTTATGTTTGCACTTAACACTAACCTTACTTAGCACTTGTTCAGGGCTACAGCAGACTCCTAAGACACTGCAGGTACACCCCATACCCAGTCGATTTCACTTGGTGTTACTGGCCATAGCTAGCCTGTAGGAAGATTTCAGCATCCAACCTGTACCCCTACCAGAGGAATAAATATAGGTTTCCAGCAATGGTCCTAGATGATAACTACAGGTGTAAATCTTAGAATTTGAAGTTTTAAGTGATACAGTTAAAAGGGGATATCCCCAGTGGCTTTAATAAGTTGTAGGTGTATTAGTATTCAGAACAAGGCTGGCAAGTGGAAATTTTCAACTGGGAAAATTCTACAGTACTCAGTTGATTAGATGCAATGTTCTTCACTAAAATTTTAAGAGGATTAATTATTAAATATATAATTTGGAAATCTCAGGAGTGACTGAAATTATTTGCCCCATTTAAAACAGGATTCAAAACTTCTGATATATAGAAATGCTTGTTATTTGCTTAATAACAATCTTTTAACCAATTAAGTGGAAGGTGATCTTTACAGATCTGTCCAGGACTTTTCAGTTATTATGAAAATGTCATCCGACTTACATGAAGGCTTTTGCTGTATGAAGAGGTTATTTGCAATCACTGATGATTAGAATATGTGTATCTCTTAATTTTGTGTTTTCAGGCACAAATTAATAAATTAACTTTCCTACTGGGAAGTATCTTTAATCAGCACACACCCTGCACTCAGAACAACCCTGGGAACCAGTAGTGTTTTCTTTTTCCTGTAGTGGGGAGCAAATCCAGGACCTCGTGGATGGCAGGCAAACACTCTACCAAACTGAGCTATATCCCCTATGTAACGTTTTGATGTTGATTTATGGGATATGGGGATTTAAGTAGATTGCACAGTTCTACTCTAAGAAAAAGTGATGGAACCTAGTTTTATTAGATTCTGGAGATGATACCACACTGCTGACCATTAAAAGTTCCATCACAAATTCATTTACAGGAAGGTAAGGGAACTGATATTATCCACAATAATTAATCTCTGTTCAAGACTCTTTATTGACTTTACATGGGCTTATCTGTTCACTGAAATGAACAAATCATATCCCAGTCAACTCCTTAAATACTCTATCAGAGTTTTATGTGTAGGCAGATTTGGAAGTAAAATAACATAATAATTGTTTAGCAAAATGAATTTGACCCATGGTTTATTTAGTTTTTGAAATTTCAACAGTTTTGAGGATATTTGGTCTTTCCCAGCTCTCTTTTTTTTCTCTCTTGGTTTGGTGGTTGTTGATGGTTTGATTCTGTTGTTATTGGACAATAAAATCTATAGAATTTCAGTGAGTTTAAACTTCTGTCCTGGGATGTGAATGATCTTGGTATTTGGTTCATAGGCAATTGAATGTGATGCATGTTATGCTATGGCTCAACAGAGTGTTGGATACGATGGAACTGGAGCTGCATTTGTTTGTGGGATGCCATACGGGTGCTGAACAATTAAGTGAGTATTCTTTAAATGTCCATGTGTGTGTGTGTGTGTGTGTGTGTGTGTGTATGCTTGTGAGTGTGTAGGTTTTGTGTGTGTAGCCACAATTGCTGTGTGTTCTTGACTAGGGCGATGTCACATCCAGAAGGCTATTTCCTTTTTTTTTCTATTTTTTTTTTTTTTAACTTTTAAAAGAGAAGGAGTGAATTAGGTACATGTTTTTTTTTTCTTTTTTGATTAGATATTTTCTTTATTCGCATTTCAAAGGTTGTCACCCTTTCTTTTTTCCCTTCTGAAAATCCCCTATCCTCTCCCCCACCCCTGCTCTCCAACCCACCCACTCCAGCTTCCTGGCCCTGGCATTCTCCTATACTGGGTCACAAGACCAAGGGCCACTTCCACTGATGACCGACTAGGCTATCCTCTGCTACATGTGCAGCTAGAAACATTAGTTCTACCATGTGTTTTCTTTGATTGGTGGTTTAGTCCCAGGGAGCTCTGGGGGTACTGGTTAGTTCATATTGTTGTTCCTCCTATGGGGTTTCAGACCCCTTCAGTTCCTTGGGTCCTTTCTCTAGCTCCAGAAGTCTATTTCATAACACTCCTCCCCATCCTCTGGGGACAGACATTCTTTACACCCTCCCCAAAATGTTGTGAGCCTTGGGTACTATGGTCTGTGGAACTACAGTGCAATTCCCAATCTAAATACACTAAAGGGTCAGAGTCCAGCATAAAGCAATATTCAAAAGCTGAAGAAATAAGTATATTCATTCTATTCATGCTGAACACATACATTGTTATGTTTATGTATGTACATGTGTAAGAGAGAAAGAAGGGGAGGGAGAGAGGGAACGAGAGAGAGAGAGAGAGAGAGAGAGAGAGAGAGAGAGAGAGAGAGAGAGAGAGAGAGAGAGATGTTCTTGCTGGGTAGTAAAAGCTGGCCTCAGATTTGGGAACATGTCCCAGACTACAAACTAGCTGGGATTATACAGTCCTTGTATGGTTTTAAAATTGTGATATCATTTTCTTAGACTACAAGACTTTTGCTAGCATACATTCATTATATATAAGGATGAGTTACATAAAGACATTTTTTTTTGAAATTTTCTGTAATGGATGAAGGTGCTGCTAATGATATTCCTAGTAATGGAGGATAATGGAGTCAAAACTGGCCATCTTTTGTATACAGGCATGGCTTCCAGTGATGGGACTGTGTTAAATTCCCTTGAGTTGACAGCAGAGGTAGTCCTGTGGAGATCCCTAGTAGAACCCATGGATACTCTTTGAAAACTGACTTTGAGGTCCCATTGACAGGGACAACACCAAAACAGCTCATTGAATGTAGAGAGGTCAAGCTGGTGCCTGCATGAAGACTTCACTCCTAAGTTATATAGTCTCTTTGGCTTGGGAAGTTAGCCTGCATGCTACAGAAAGAGAAACCTGAATACCAAACCAGCCACAAAAACCTTGAGCTACAATCTATCTATCCTGCCTGGAAGATGGTAGCATAGAACTTGTGGGAGTGAGCAACCACTCACTGGTTTAACTTCAGACCCAAGATACAATAAAAAGGTCCTCATATCATGGCTGGACAAGCGAAGCCAATAGAAGGAAATGTATTTTATTTTGTCTTGTTTGACTGTAATCTCTTAGAGGCCTACTCTTATTGAAGGGGAAAGGAGGGATAAATCTGGAGAAGAGGGAAGGTAGATGGATCTGGGAGGAGTGGAGGGAGGGGAAACTAGTTGGGATGTATCATATGAGAGAAAAATCTATTTTCAATAAAAAGAGACACTTTCTTTTTCGATTTAAGTTTTATTGCATTATGATGAGAAAAGATACATATTTTCAATTTATCTGAATTTGTTAACATTTAAAAACATACTTTGAGTAAATAGACTTACACCACATTCTTCTTTCCCTTTTGTACCCCAACTCCTCCCAGAGAGCTCCCCTTCAAAACCTGTGATACCTTTCGGTTTTTATCATATAAAAGAGACACTTTCATTCAAGTATGTCATCTGTGTCACCTGTACTCAGCACCCATATGCTCCCATCCCTCACACTCAATCATCCTGTTAGCCTCTTTCCTTTCCACAGACAATCTCATTTCTACCTTCATAGCATACAGCTATAGATATAAATGATTTTATGTATCTATTTAAAATAGGCCCCACAAACAAGAGAAAATATGATGTTTGTCTCCCTGGGCCTGACTTATTTTTCTTAACATGATTCTCTTCAGTTGCATTGATTTTTCCCTCAAGTGACATCATTTTGTTCTTCTTTGTGGCAAAATCAAATTATGTATTTTCTTTCTTCACCACTGCCTTTAACTTAACTTTTTTGAGTTTACTCCTACCATTACTTTACTTTTAAAATGTATGTATGTAAGTAGATGTCTTTTCTCTTACTGTATGCCTATTTGAAAGTGTGAATGTTCCACAGTGAGTGCTGGAAGATGAGAGCAGCTTGCTGGCATTCATTTTCTCTCTCCTTCCTCCACTCAGGTCATAACCCAGCAAGCCACCTCACAGGCCCTCTTTCTCCTTTTTGTCGTGTTTTTCTTAATGAGATGATTAATCTTGATGGTCAATTTGATTGAATTTAGAATCACCATGGAAACCAATTTCCGAGCAAGCATGTAAAAGGTTATCTCTATTGGGTTAATTGAGGTGAGAAGACCTATTCTAAATGCGGATGGCACCACTCCATGGGCTTGAGTCCTGAACTGAATAGAAAGACAAAGCAAACTAATTACAAATATTCAGCTCCTCTGCTTCCTAATGGTAGAAGCCTTAGGAAGGCTTACTTCAAACTCCTGTGGCCGGAAGTTCTTGCCAGGATGTACTGCACCCTCTAACTGTTATACTGGTCTACAGATCAAGCAATTGCCACATAATTACAAATTGCTCCTAATCCCCCATGTTCCTTGTATCATGTTTTCATTCCCCTCACATACACATACATACAATATATATGCATAGCATATATGCAGGCATAGCATATATGCAGGCATAGCATATATGCAGGCATAGCATATATGCAGGCATAACATGTGCATACATAATGTTTGTTTATTTCTGGGGCTCTCGATCAGGGTATTGTGCATGCCACTAAGCTGTCCTCCCAGCCTCTGTCGATGTGAAGAAATGATTGTATATTAAAGCATTTAAGAATAAGACTAGAAAGCCTTTTTATCTCATCGTTACTTACTCCGTTTTTGATACTCTTCCTTCTTTTAATGCCTGTTAACTTCCTTCTCTCTGAAGAATTTATTCTAATATTGCTTTCAAGACAGGTTAACTGACAGCACATTAGTAGTTTTTTTTTTCCTGAAAATGTCTCTGTTTTGCAAGATAGAGAACTCTAGGTTTGATGGGGCTTTTTCCTGGCAACATTTACAATATTCTACTACATTCTATTCTTTTTTTACTTTTATTATTATTATTATTATTATTATTTTCTTTATTTACATTTCAAATGCTATTCCAAAAGTTCCCTATACCC
>NC_034613.1:48486342-48529421 GCF_900095145.1 Mus pahari | reverse complement strand
CAATTGCTCTGTAGTACAGCTTAAGGTCAGGCATGNTGATTCCACCAGAGGTTCTTTTATTGTTGAGAATGGTTTTTGCTATCCTAGGTTTTTTATTATTCCAGATGAATTTGTAAATCGCCTTTTCTATCTCTGTGAAGAATTGGGTTGGAATTTTTATGGGGATTGCATTGAATCTGTAGATTGCTTTTGGCAGGATGGCCATTTTGACTAACTACATTCTATTCTTACATGAATGGTTTCTAAGGAGAAGTCAGTGTGTGGTTCATATTTGTGCTCCTCTAGAGAGAGATGCTTTCTTACAATGATTTTCTTCTTTGTCTTAGTCTTTGAATTGCTGCAGGTTGGATACGATATGCTTGTGTGAAGGATTTTAAGAAATGGAATGTCAGTAGGTTGCTCAAATGGTGGAAATGACATCTTGGCCTCTGGAGTTTGAGACTAGACTCTGATTCCCAGGGTTCCTATGCACTATGAGAACTTGGAAGCATCCCATTCTCACACCTCATTTTTTTCAAACAAAAGACAGTTGTGATTGTAGCTGTGGAAATAAATAAAATAGTGTAATACCCATCTTAAAAGAAAATCTGAGTCATTGTTGCTTCTGGTCTTTTCTCCATTTTTTTTTTAACTCTCTGGTATCCCATATCCTATTTGTTGTTGTTTCTGTCTCACAAATTTAAGATACTTTGTTCTTCTTTTCTCCAGTCTGTTTTCTCTTTATCTTTCATATTTTGGAAGTTTCTATTGGAGTCCACCCAAAGTTACATTCTTTTTTCAGCTTTGTCACATCTCATGATGAGCCCATCAAAAGTATTTTTTTCTGTTTCAGTAGATTTGACCTCCTTCCTTTCTTTTTGATACTTTATTAACATTTCCATCCCTTTAATTGCATATACTTTCACATCATATAATTTTTGAGACATGATTTTCTTAAGCTCAAGCTGGCCTCAAATTCACTGTGCCCCTAAACATGGTCCTCCTGCCTCTACCCTCCCAGTAGGTACATTAAAGACTGTCCCACTATACCTGGTTATATGTGGTGCTGGGGATCAAACCTAAGGCTCACTGCATCCTATGTAAACACTCATCCATCTGAGCTACATCACTATCCCTTAATAGGTCTTTAAAAATTCATAGTCTGATAATTACAAGTTTCCTGATGAATCTAAGATTCTGATTTGATTTGTTTAAACTGAGTTGGGTTTTGTTTTGTCTCTGAGTATTCTATATATTATATTATTAAGAGGTGGACATGATATACCAGATAAAAGAAACTCTTCCTTTTATAATGCTGGGAGATAATCTCAGTCAGGTAAGTTCTTATTGTGTAAGCACGGTATGTGAGTTCCCTCCCCAGTACTCACACAAAAAGCTGGGCACAGTGGCTTACACTTGTAACCCTATTGCTTGGGAAATGAAAAGTAGCAGAACCTAGTGTTCAGTGCTCAACCCACTTACCCTACTCCGCTAGCTTTCCAGGCTGGTGAAAACCTAATCTCAAATTTTAAAAGATAGATAGCACCTGAGGAACAACAAATAGGATTGCCTTCTGACCTTCACCAGCCACATATGCACATGTTCCTATTCACACGTGAACATATATCCCCCCATCACACATATAGACACAAAAGAACTACGATAACTAGGCCTTTAGCAATAGAACAGAAAACTTTACAGGAGTTAAAGGTATTCTCTATTTCCATGATAAGGTACTGTTCTTAGAGAAAATCAGTCATTCGCAACTCTGCTGGAGGCCTTTTTGCCAATATTTAGTAAGAATCTGGTAGAATCCCTTATGAGTGCAACTTGCAAAATAGGGGTCCCCTGTGGCTGCATCTTCTTGGTGTTTCCAACTCTCAGAGTCATCTCTACACCAAGTGTCTGACAATTCATCCATTACTGGTTCACTTGGTTTGTAGCAGTTCCCAGGCTCCTCATGAGTCGGTTATGATGCCACCTCTCTGCGGGATCGAGATGTACTGATTTTTCAGTTTGTTCCACTATCTACCTGTTGTTGTGAAGGAGAGATGACTTCTAAGCTCCAGTTATTTTTCTTCCTTACCTGTTTCAGCAACTCCAACACTGTTTATAATACTCAATTAATAAACTGATTTGTTTGCTTTTCTTTTTTAAAAAAAAGATGTAATCCACAAAAATAAAGATGAAAAGCACTCAATTCTTTAAATGCTAGTTTATTTTAATGGACAAATTCTCCTGTTGGTACAAAGTTATCATATGCGATGATGGCACTAACTGGCATTTTTGATGTGCTTTTGATCATCTTTCTCAGAAAGCAACTGCCAAAATAACTTCCTAACAAACATCACTTAACCAGTAAATGACTCTATTTTGTACATAATGAGAGCTTATTTGGATATTTCTCTTCATTCTATTTTCTTCACTGTTCTATTTCCATTAACAATAATGAAATTTCCACACTTTCTCTGACAAAAAAAAATAGATTCTTTGAGTAATTGTTTCCTTACTGAGTCTTATTGTAGCAAATGAAACATGTCTTCCGAATCATGTTTAATGGCTTTAGCCTTCCCCAAAGCCCTCAAGCTTAAGTCCCTCATCTGATTTGAGCTTTATTTATGGCCCTTATCATTCTTTGCTGTAACCAGCTGTTCACTTGTCTATCTTCATAAGACTATACTTCGAGATCCTCAAGGGTAAAGGCTGTATTTTATTAATCTCTATGTTTTCCATGCCCAGAGCTTAGCCTGACGCATAGCTCTCATTGAAGAAATTCTTGTTAAAATCAAATGTGCTTCCTGTTATCTTTAGTTCAGATTTTGCTAAATATTAACTTAATAATGAGTCATTCATTCATTGCACATATCTTGTCCTTTGTGAAAAGGAAAAGGAAAAAAATTCATGGGAAACCTTTTCTGTTTAACCTCTGCAAAGAAATATTTTCATTGTAGGTCATATATTTGACAATGTTTTTATTATTCTAAAATGTTTTGTTCTTTGAAAGCCCCATACATTAATATGATGTCAGTTGATCATATCTATTCACCACTATTTCCCTCCAACACTCCCTAATGCTCCCCCATCTCCCTGCCACTTCAACTAGAATTTTAATGTGCACATAGTACATGTCATGCACAACACTTACCACTTGGGCAACAGAAATGAACTAAATATATGAGATGTTTGCTCTTATATTGAAAGAAACATACTTAATTTTTAGTGATTCTTTCACAACAGTGTGAAGGCGCATTCACCTAGGGCTACTTTGTCACTAAGGACAAGAATTCTGTCCACCTGTTCTGCTGAGATTCACCTCAAATATTTTCCAGCATCTAGCATAGCGCCTAACACATGGTATAAACTTAGCAAATAAGAGATAAATTATGTAACTAAAGAATGAAACACCAAGTGAATAATTATTTTAGTGTCACTTTATAATGAGATTAATTAGGCAGTCTCCACAGTCTTCCTGAGTAGTTCTTGGCGATGCAAACAATAGAAGCATCTTAAGGATCAAAACAGCCTAGTTGTGGCTTATACCATTTAATTATACTCTGTATTTGTCAAATCTATTCTTCCTCCCATCAGAGGAAAGAAACTTTGTAAAAATTAAAAGACTTGCAAAAAGAGTTATCAATAATGGTATATAGAGGGCATTAAGCATGTATGAACATTAGTGGTAAGAGATTTACACATGTTAGGTCATTTAATAGTTACAACATCTCTTTCACTTGTTACGATGATCATTCCCATTTTGTTTCCTTTTCTCCACTTTAACTGAAGAATAAAAACCATATGTATTCATGAGCATGATGGTTTGATATATATATATATATATATAATGATTGCAACATTAAAACACACATACATACACACAATAGAGAACTAGTCTCATAGTCTGAGTGCAGTTAATAGTCTACTATGTGTATGCATATCACTTACATTTCAAACACAAAATAAAGTTCCTAAAACGTGATTTTTTTTCATAGTCTATAGACTTGTAAATAGTGTACCTGCAAATTGAACTCCTGTCTGTCACTCCCTAACGTCCCTTGACAGTTTCCCAACATAATAGACCACTGGTGCTCAGTGTGAAAAAATAAAATCAGAATTGGCAAAGGGTCACATGAAATGTGGAAAAAAGGTGTTGAGCTGGTTAAAGGTACTTGTTAACAGCACATACTTATGTCTTTTCCTTCATAAGATATTCCAAAAGGATTTTTATAAAGGGATGAGAAAAGAATCAAACCTGGGAGACCTAAAAGGGTTAGGAGAGGAGACATCAATGAATGAGAATGTTTCACAACTCCAAGAAGGAGGGCAGAGAGGAGGAGATGTTAACTTTAAATAACCACAGAGGAAGATACTGAAGACAAGGCTGCTGTGTTGTCCTGTAGGGCTTATGAACAGAAAGTGTATGTGCAGAGAAAAACAAAACAAAACAAAACAAAACAAAACAAAACAAAACAAAACAAAGAAACAAAAAAAACTGAGCCCTGGCTGAATGCTTCTGATAAGGATTGAAGGTTCTATTGAAGTTTCCACCTTAATCCCTAAGCATTGTGGCAAGAAACAGAAAGGTTCTGAATTTAGTAGACATCAGTGTGCTGAGGCCCAGAGCTGAGTCTTAGGACTTAAGAGAAAGGGCTCCTGAAATTATATTGAAACACTAAGGCCATTTCCACCTCCACTCACTCCAGTTTCTCAACTGTTAGCCTCTAATACTGCCTGCGAACAGGCTAGTGTCTTAACATAGGAGGAATCACTAGAGAAAAGGACAAGTGTGACCAAAGTACTCTCCAAGCATTACATCTAAGATGTGAGGGTCCTTGCACAAATGGCCTTCTCTGTAGTACCTGTTATCTCTTTCTCTCTTTCTTCTCTCTGTCTCTCTGTCTCTCTCTGTTTCTCTGTCTCTGTCTCTCTGTCTCTCTCTCTCACAAATACACACACACACACACACAGAGAGAGAGAGAGAGAGAGAGAGAGAGAGAGAGAGAGAGAGAGAGAGAGAGAGAGATTGAGATTCAGTTGGAAATATTATAATCCCAACACTCACAAGTAGAAGCAAGAGGATTGGAGTTCAAGGCCATCTTCTACCATATAGTGAGTTCGAGATCAGTCTCAGTTACATGAAACCCTGCATCAAAAAATAAGAAGCTAGGAAATTTTGATTTAGCTCATAGTTACAAAGACTTTAGCCTATGATCAGTTGGCTTCATCACTTTGGACCCAAGATAAAACAAAATATAATAGCAAAGAGGCCCATGTTTAAATAACATCACTCCAGTCTTATTAGAAAAAAAGAGACAGAGAGAAAAACAGGGAGGAAATGATGGAGAAAATGGGGCAAACAGGAAGGAGATAGAAAGGGAAGACAGGGCAAGGGAGAGAGGAATGAGGAAGAAAGAGCAAAATGCAGTCCCCTAATGCAATGCATCCAGTGACTTCCTTCAACTAGATCTCAGGAGTTTCTACCAACTCTCAACAAATCACCAAAGTATTAGTTCTTCAACAGATTAACCCCTTGATGAAGTCAGAGCCCTGAGGACCTGATAATTTCCTGAAATCTTGACCTTTAACTCTTGATACATAATGTACCAAACCTTCAACATATGAGATTTTGTGTAATGATTCACATCTTGCCTATGAAATGTTGTATCAGTCACCTATATTTTTGTGGCAAGTTAAGGAAAATAAAATGTGTGTATCTTAAACTAAATAATGAAACAATGACTCTATATATGAGTAGGAAAAGAATGAGAAGAAATTATCATGTCTATTTTTCATGGTGCTAGAAATAAAATCCAAAGCCTCACACATGCTAGTCAAGAAGTCTACCATGGATCCTCTGGTCAATAGAGAAATAGTTCTTTAGTAAAATACTCAGCCTTATTCATAAAGGGAATCACATCTTTAAACTACAAGAAATACTTTCACCTATCAGATTGACAAAGAAAAAATATGTTTGTCAGAAGTGGATACTCTAACCTAACCAATTGTTGATGATAGAATAAATCTCTTTAAAATTTTTAGGATCAAAGCCTAACAAAATAAGTAAAAGAATAAAATGTAGATATTATTTAAGTATTCCATATCTAGGAATTCATCTTGCAGTTACTGTTATATATGTGGAGATTTAAATAGGCACAAGACTATGCACTGAAGATTTGTTTTGTAATATCAGGTGTAGGTGGATATAAATATTAAGCATTGGAAATTGGCAAATTATGATAGAAATGCAAAAGGAAACACAAAGATACTTAAGTGTGTTCACAGAATATCACTGGAAGTATATATAGCATTAAGAGTGGTTATCACAAAGAAAAGGAACAGAGAAACATGCAGATTATTGGAATAAAAATCAGAACTCAAAAATAGACTCACACACATATAGCCAATTGATGTTGGGCAAAGCAACCTCAGTGGGGAAAGGATATTCCCAGCAAATTGAACTTGAACAACTAATTATGTGATATGTATTCAAATGCAATTAAATGGCTCCACCAAAACTATCTAAAGGAACAAATAGAAGAAACAGAGGAATGTAGTCAGTATATACATGTGTGAGAAGCATGTTTCATTATTCAGTATGATATAAAATTAATATACACAGTAAAAACTTATAAAATTAATACACATAAATAAATGACCTAGAACTAAAAATATTATATCGGCAACAGCAAAAAATAGTTTCATATCTAAACCGCACACTTGACACAAAAATTAACCCTAAATAGATCATAAGCCTAAATTTGAAACATAAAAATCTCAAAAAGTTTAGAGTAGAAAATGAGAAAACTTTGGCAATTTATTTTTATATACAAATCACCAAATCACATACCTGAATTACTTCTTTTTTTAAAGACCTGCAATGGTACCTCACCAAAAGTATTATCAATACAACTAAGCCAAAATATTATCAATACAAGAAAAGAGTAGATAAATAGAGGTGCTGAAGAAATGGCTCAATAGTTAATATTAATTGCTGTTCTTGTCCAGGACCCAAGTTCAGTTCCTAGAATCTACATGGTGGCTTATAACTAGCCATAACTTCAGTTCCAGAGAATCTGACACCATGCCTTCTTCTGAACTCTACAGGCAGAAGGCATGTACACAGTGTCTGTGGTGGTTTGAATAAGAATGACCCTCATAGACTCATATATTTAATACTCAGTCTCTAGTTGATAGACCTATTTAGGAAGGATTTGAAGATGTGGCCTTGCTGAAAGACATGTGTCACTTAGAACAGGCTTTGAAAATTTAAAAGTCCACGATATATATATATATATATATATATATATATATATATATATATTCTCTCTCTTCTCTCTCCGTGTCTCTGTCTCTCTCTGTCTCTGTCTCTGTCTCTGTCTCTGTCTCTCTCTGTGTGTGTCTATCTGTCTGTTGATCTATCTGTTGGTCTTTCTCCCTTTGTGTGTCTGTATCTCTCTCTCTCTCTCTCTCTCTCTCTCTCTCTCTCTCTCTCTCTCTCTCTTTCTCCCTCCCTCCTTCATATATGTCTCATGATGTGAGCTCTCACCTACTGTTCCAGAATCATACCTGCTTGCCTGTTGCCATGATACATACCCACCATGATGATCATGGACTCTAACCCTCTGAAACTGCAAGCAAGTCTCCAACAAAATCTCACTTTTATAAGTTGCTTAGGCCATGGTGTCACAGCAATAGAAAAATAATGAAATCAGTAAAATACATATATGCAAGTAGTCATACACATAAAATAAATACATCTTTAAAAGGAGTTGATAAATATTACTTCATAAAATTACAAACGTTTCTCTACAAAAGAAACTAACAAAAGATACAATGAGATGGAGGAAGAGAGCCTGCACTAATCATAAGAATTCATGCTTATAAAATCCAAGCACTCACAAGGTAGAGGCAGAAGGATTGCCACGAGTTCAAGGCCAGCCTATGTTATAAACAAGACTCTATCTACAGAAATAAATAAATAAATAAATAAATAAATAAATAAATAAATAAATATATGTAATAGTCTGGACTTTGAAAACCACAAACCTGAAAAAGAGGTTTTTTTAAAGTCTACAAAGAACTTTTAAGGCTTGTCTTTTGCCTGATTATATGTCAGTTTTGGAGAAGATACCATGAGGTACTGAGAAGGTATATTATTTTGTTTCATGATGAAATGTTCTGTATATATCTGCTAAACCCATTTGTTTTATAACTTCTATAAGTTTCACTATGTCTCTGTTTAGTTTCTGTTTCCATGATCTGTCCATTGATGAGAGTGGGGTGTTGAAGTCTCCCACTAGTATTGTGTGAGGTGCAAATATGTGCTTTGAGCTTTAGTAAAGTTTCTTTTATGAATGTGGCTGCCCTTGGATTTGGAATATAGATGATCAGAATTGAAAGTTCCTTTTGGTAGATTTTTTGATAATTTATGGTTGAAAGTCTATTTTATTTGATACTAGAATTGCTATTCCAGCTTGTTTCTTGGGACCATTTACCTGGGAATTTTTTTCCAGCCTTTTACTTTGAGGTAGTGTCTGCCATTGTCACTGAGGTGTGTTACCTGTATGCAGCAAAATGCTGGGTCCTGTTTATGTATCCAGTCTGTTAGTCTATGTCTTTTTATTGGAGAATTGAGTCCATTGATATTCATAAGGGAAATGATCTGAAGTTCTTTCTTTATTGGGTCTTTGTGTGGTTTAGGTATAAACATAATTGTGGCTTCATAGAACAAATTAGGTAGTGTTCCTTCTGTTTCTATTTTGTGGAATATTTTGAAGAGTACTGGAATTATGTCTTCTTTGAAGGTCTGATAGAATTTTGCGGTAAAACAATCTGGTTCTGAGAATTTTTTGGTTGGGAGACTTTTAATGACTGACTGCTTCTATATTTCCTTAGGGGTTATGGGATTGTTTAGATGGTTTATCTGATCCAGGTTTAATTTTGGTACTTAGTACCTGTCTGGAAAATCATCCATTTCATCTAGATTTTTCAGTTTTGTTAAGTATAGGCTTTTGTAGTAGGATCTGATAATTTTTTTAATTTCTTCAGTTTCTGTTATTATGTCTCCATTTTCATTTCTGATTTTGTTAATTTGGTTACTGTCTCTGTGCCCTCTGGTTGGTCTGACTAAGGGTTTATCTATTTTGATGATTTTGTCAAAGAACCAGCTGTTGATTCTTTGTATAGTTTTCTTTGTTTCTACTTGGTCGATTTCAGCTCTGAGTTTGATTATTCCCTGCAGCCTGCTCTTCTTGGGTGTATTTGCTTCTTTTTGTTCTAGAGCTTTCAGATGTTCTCTTAAGCTACTAGTGTATGCTCTCTCTAGTTTCTTTATGGAAGCACTCAGAGCTATGTCCTTCCCTCTTATCATTGCTGTCATTGTGTCCCTTAAGTTTGGGTATGTGTGCCTTCATTTTCATTAAATTCTATAAGTCTTTAATTTATTTCTCATTTCTTTCATGACCAAGTTATCACTGAGTAGATAGTTGCTCAGCTTCCAAGTGTATGTGAGATTCCTGTTGTTTTTGTTGTTGTTGAAGACCATCCTTAGTCCATGGTGATCTGATAGGATGCATGGGATAATTTCAATCTTATTGTATTGGTTGAGTCTTGTTTTGGGTCTGATTATATGGTCAATTTTTGAGAAAATACTGTGAGGTGCTGAGAAGAACGTATATTCTTTTGTTTTAGGATGAAATGTTCTCTAGACATTTGTTCAATCCATTTGGTTCATAACTTCTGTTAGTGTCCATGTGTCTCTGTTTATTTTGTGTTTCTATAATCTGTTCATTGGTAAGAGTGGGGTGTTGAAGTTTCCTGCTATTATTGTGTGAGGTTCAATGTATGCTTTGAGCTTTAGTAGCATTTCTTTTACAATGTGGATGCCCTTGCATTGGGGAGGCTGTAGCTCTAGGTTCTAAGTAAGTCTCTGGGTTGTCCCAATCTGGGATGCAGAGATTAGTTGTGATGATAGACTTTGTGTTTTAATGGAGCTGCACTGCTGTTTACACTGTTTCTATCCCTTTAAATCAGCCAGTTGTATCTAAGCACTTTCAATTGATTCTAAATAACTTTGACCTCACCAAGTAATTCTCATGAATTTACCCAGAACCTGTCATTCCTGCCCCTTTCTTTTCTTATACTATGCTTGTATGCAAACTCTGATCCTCTGGAGTTTTGGATTAACATTTGTATCTGTCAAGTCTCAAATGCCAAGATTTTCACTAAATGCTATTGGTATGAATAAGCTTGCTGTGTTGCATGGCTATATCCCCTCCCCCAGCATGTACTGCTGGTAACCATCAACTTCTGTCTGCTGGGCCCAGAAAAAAAAGAAGTTTTAAAATTCAGTGATAGGAACTAGGAAGATAGATAGCTCAGCCTGCTTCTCAATCAAGAATACCAAAATTCAGATCTTAATATCCACATAACAAGCCCAGTGGCCAATGCACACCTGCAACCCTATTTCTAAAGGCACTGAGGGGAGGAGGGTCACTGGAGCTTGCAGAACAACAACAAAAATGAACCTCAGGTACAAGGACAACTCGGATTCAATGGACACTCACCCCATAAGTGTGTAGAGGCACACATATCCATATGTGCTCACCCCCACACACAGTGTGCGTACCCTGACTCAAATAAATCTTAAAAGTTCCTCAGAAATCTAGTTTGGTGTGTAGCTCAATGGCATAGCACCTGTGTAGCATGCACAAGGACCAGCACCAAAAAGAATAAACATCCAACCATAAGAAACTTTAAAATATATATTTATTTAATTTTATGAAGGTGTATGAAGGTTTTTTCCTCTATCAGATGTACATATATGCATGTGCATCATATGGATTTTTGGTGTCCACAGAAGTAAGAATGGGCACTGGAGTCCCTGGAACTGGATTTATGGAAAGGTGTGAGTTGCCATATGAGAGTTCAAAATCAAACCTGGGTTCTCTACAAGAACAAGTGCTCTTAACCACTGAGTTATCTGCCAGCCCTGAAAGCTGAAAATTCTAATGGGTAAAACAGTTGAACATACATTCCACCCAAAATTTGCTTCCAATGAATATGAACACACAAAACATGTTCCACACCATGAGTTCAATCAGGAAAAGAAAATGACTACCACAGTGAGACATAACTACACATTTACTCAGGCTGAAATCAATAATCCTGAAAATATTTGATGAGGACGTAAAGCAACTAAGCCTTCATCCATAGCTCTTAGTAATGCCAAATGGAACAGATTCTTAATTAAAAAGCACTTTGTCAGTTTCTTACCAAAACAAACATAAAAGTTCATTTCCAACCAGAAGACATTTGCTACATGTAGAGCTTAATGGATGCAAAGCTGAAGGGATCTCTCAGAACACAAAATGACTAGAAAATGCCCGGGCTAGTAAGCTTTCCATTGCTGTCATAAAAATCTCTAAACTAACCAATTAAATGGAATATTTTTTTGATTTGTTTGAACAAGGTGTGGGCTACATTGGTTTGGAGCCCATGACAAGATGGGACACCATAGTAGGGACCATGTAAATGAGATAAGGCTTCCTCACGGTGGCTGGGAAGCAAAGAGTGAGAAAAGAAAAGAGATACCCATATACCTATCAGGAGCGTAGCCTCAGGGACCCCATTTCCTTATGCCCTGCTGTCTGAAGATTTCACCCCTTCCCACCAGTACCACAGCCAGGTAACCCTTTAACACATGGGGCTTGGGAGAATATTTAAGATTCAGATTATAGCAATGTCTAAAACAAAATGTTCTAAACAAAACCCAACAATACAAATGAATTTAGGAACAAGAAAGTAACCACCTCAATGACCAGTTAAGAGTTAAAAGAGATCAGCTCCTTAGGGGACAAGACTGCTATGTGGAAACCATTAGAAAGAACTGTTGTTTTTTTTTCCATTATGATACCTTCCAGGACTATTGGTTTTTTAACTATGTAAATATATTCCTTTCATAAAAATTTTAAGAGTAACGTCATGCTGTGTGATTCTGTTTCTCCGGAGCACTAGAACAGGCTAAACTAATCTATGGTTCCGTGCTACTTGGTCTCAAATGACTCAGAAAAATATTCTGTATACCCAGAGGAAGTAAGTGTCAAATTAAATGAGTTAAATGTTAAAGAGATGTGAACCTGGGTGAAGCATATCTATCTGTAAAATCATTACTTTTCCTGCACCCTTTTCATCACATTGAAAATAATTTCCAAATAAAAACTATTAAAATAACCAAATTATGGTATAATGGTTACTTGCAAGGTGGGAATTGACTAGAAAGAAATGTAAAAATTAATGTCTGGGATACTGGCAGCATTCTGAATCTTGATACAGATTAGAGTTATGCAGTGTATGCATTTATCAGACTACATGAATGGTAAGATTAATATTCATGGATCTCACTATATACAAAACTTAGTTTAATAAAGATAAGCAAATATTGAACATAACAATATTTGTATAAATAGTTCAGAGGTAAAATGTATAGAAATCTGCAACCTACTTTCATATTCCTTAAGAAACAAATTTAAGGGGAAACTGATGGTGGAAACAGGTGTATGAAACCAGTAGAAAGAGATAACTTTTTTCATTATAAAATCCAGTGATAGATATGTGACATTTCACTGTAAATTTCTTTTAAATTTGCTATATATTTGAAGTTTTCCATAATAAAATATTAAGGAAAAAGAAAAGAAAGATAAAGCAGTATCAATGGATATATAAGATTTAAAAGTTTATGAAAGTGGAAAAACAGATTTTAAAGTACTATGAAGATGAGGTGAAGAGATTGTCTCATAATTGCAAGTGGCAAGGAAAGTTCTAGAATGTAGACCTACAGAAAAATTTCTTGAGAGTAACCCCTAGACATCTGGTATCACTGCCACAGTAATGTGCACAAGTAGACAGCTTTGTATAAGAATAGAAGACCCTTCTTTCCTTCAGTTTTGATCACATTTCTATTCAAAAGGGTTTGTAAAGATCAAGATCTGGTCTTCATTTGTCAACTGAGGATTTTAAATTTCCCTCAGGACAGCTGTGAGCATGAAACTTTCATTTTCAGCCTCCTATATACCTATGGGGCACTGCTTTCTCATCTTGGTTGAGTCAGATACAAATATTATGGTTAAATAAACACCCTGGAGAGAACGACCCTTGTCTGCATCAATCTTGCTGGATCAAACTGCACATTTGAAAACACAAATAACCTAATGTCCATCACCAGGAAAAGAAATGAGGAAATTGTGGTGCAATCATATAAGATATTATTTGAATGATTAAAATTAATGCATTGTATGACTAGCATAGAAAATAGATAAATCTCAGAGAAATAATGCTCAACAGAGAATGTCACAGATTATATAAAACAACAGTATGCATTGTTTAAGTATGTAAAATGAATGAAATGGTAAAATCAAATTTACAGTAACGGTTTTCTCTTAGGAGAGAAGGGGGATTTCTATTACTCAGTGTTTTTTAGAAGAATGAAACCAATAGAATGGAGGGGGGGTAAGAGGAGGGTAAGAATGACTTACAGGCTGTAGTCCTACTAGTTCAACAATAGCTGCCTATCCATGGAAATCCAAGAATCAAATAGATGCTTAGTTCATGAAGCTCGATGTCTCAGCTGGCCTTCCATATAGGCTGCAAACCCCCAAAAGTAGGCTGTAATGCCAGTGAAGGAATGGACTTGCCAGAGAGAACAAAAGAAAGCAGGCAACGAAAGCAAGCTTCCTTCTTCCATGTCCTTTATTTAGGCTGCCAGCAGAAGGTGTGGCCCAGATTAAGAGTGGATCTTCCCAACTCAAAAGATTCAGATTAGAAATGAGTCTTCTCATTTCAAGGGATCTAGTCAATAATTTTAAAAAGTCCCTCATAGGTATGCCCAGCCATTTGGGTTTTAGTTAATTCAAGTAATAGGGAAGCTGACAACCAAGAATAGGCACACTCGATAAGCATCACAGGGTTATCTATCTGGGTAGTTTCTGTGCCTTCTTGTTTTAGAGATAAAACTTAAAGTTTCCTTTCTCATCACTGCAGATGAAACAAGTCAGAATCACTCTCCTTCCAAAGAAAATGAGTGACGAGGAATATTTTAAAATATCCATTGCCATAATTATTGATAAAGTACTGAGTGGGTATAGATTGATCACACCTAGACGTAAATTTGGATCAGAAAACCCAGAGAGGTGCGGAATTCCCCCCTCTTCCCTTTCTGTTTTTAATGCAGAGCAGTTGTACATTTATTAGTGAGAATGAACTCCTAACAGGAGGAGGGGCTCCAGGAGAGGAACACCCTTAGTTCAGAAGTTTCTGAGCAGTTTTCTGCCAGGGCCAGAGGGACAAAGTTTAAGAGACATGTATGTCATCATCGTGTAGGAGACCTCAAAGGACCGAATTCTCATCAGTGTCTGTAAATGCAGAAAAGAAATAATACTTAATGTGAATTTAGGCCAGCCTTTGGTTCATCTGAATGGCCTGGAATATCTCAAGCCATGACATTGGAGTGAGGCAATACCAAGTCGCTAACCCGGAACTGATAAGCTGTTTAATTAGTGAAACCTGAAAGAGCTCTTAACCTCAGATCTCAAGTGACATAACACATTTTATGACTTTTCAAACTACCCTGTTAGATGTTCAGTTATTTGAAGCCAGAGGAATCCTAACAAAAAAATAATGAATGATAGTTGACATGGTCCTTTCTCCACATAGCTCACTCTTGTAGCAAAGAACTCTAGTCTAGTTGTTCCTAACTGAATAACAAAATGTGATGGCCTGTAACTTCCACAGGTTTATAATGTTATATTAGCCTTTGGATTGCTTCCACACTCACTTGAGAAGCGCTCCTTAATGGTGTGACAAGGTAACCATGTTGTGGTGCTAAATACCAGTAACTAACAATAGACTCCTAACCAATGAACAGTAGAAGCCAGGGTTCCAGTTCTAGCTGCAAACAGCAGGGAATGAATTCTAATGACCAGTAGGATTCAGAAGTGGGTTCTTCCCCAGTTTAATCTCTAAATGAAGATAATGCATGACTGTGCATGTGATTGTAGCCTGGAAATTTCTTAAGAAGAGGACTTGGCTACACTCTGTCCAGGTTCTCACACCCAGAAGTTAGGATGATGAATGTGTATTGTTTTAACTCATTTTCAGATACTTATTGACAACTAATATAACCCCCATGTTTACCAGTTTCTGGATACAAGCTATCTCCAGGAGGCGAACTTGACTTTGAACAAGTCCCTCTCTCCTACAGAGGCCATTCCTGTTGGTGGTTGTTGACTGAAGGTAAGCATGCAACATAGCCCAGGCAGTTGGGGAAACAGATCCTTCAGACATGAGAGAGATGAAGAAAGTGTTCCACATGATCCACAGCAATCCTAGCCATTCTTTAAACCATACTCAGTAGTTTGCTAAGGGTGCCTTAATGTATTACCACAAAGTCAGAGGCTGAAGTAAAATCGACAGGCTATAAGCTCTAATCAGGTAACAGATTCCAATTGTCTAATATATTCCCTTTCAAACTCTTCCACTTGCTGATGTTTATGACCTTGGGAAAGTCATTGTTCTATTCATTTGACACACATTTGCTGAGTGCCTGATATATTCCAAACACAGATAAGCAAAGTTCCTTGTGGAGCTTACATTTAAAGAAGACAGACAATGAACAATATAAATGAGTAAAATCTATTTTATGAAATCTTATCTTTTGTGTTATGGATTGGAGGAATGAATTTAGGAAGTATGACCTGAGATATAATTTTGCATAGAGTTATTATGATGGGCCTTACTGAAAGGGGGTCTAGTGAGTGAGTATCTTATCTACTTCATCAACAAAACATTATCCTAGAACAGAATTGGCAGAAGCTTTTTAGGTTCTCAGATAGCAGAACTCAAGACAGAGATGATGTGGATGGGCTGGACCCAATCAAATGAACCTTTCCAAAGTAGATGGTTTCCTGTGCTGAGAGCAAAACAAGACTCTCGTGCTGCTTTAGAAAATGGAAAGAATAACTTGAGGGGTGATGGGTATAATTTTGTGGAATCCAAGAGTGACTGATCCCTGCTCAGCAATCGAACAGCAAGAAAATGGGACCTCAAACCCAGAGCCACAAGCATCTGCATTCTGCCCACACTCTGAATGAGCTTAGAAGGGGGCTGCCCCCCCCCCCTGGAAACTTCCAGGTAAGATCTTAGCCCATCCCAAGCCTTCATTTGAACTTGGTGAAATCTTAAGTAGACAACTCATCCTAACCCTCCATACTACTGATTTATAGAACCATGAGATAATACATGAATATTATTTCAAGTAGCTAAGTTTGTGGTAATTTATTACGCAGTGATGGGCGCCAAGAGAGGAAGCTGGGAGAGAAATTAAAAAGCCACGGTAGTAATTCAAGCAATAAAAGACAGCAACTCAGGCCAAAATAGTAGCCGTGGAGCTTCTTGAAATATGTGAGACTATCCAATAAGAACACGAAGGTGGAAAGCCTATCAATTCATAATGAGACAGCAAGGGAAGCATTTGGGGAGATGGTGAGCAGGGGCGCCACCAGGAACTCTAAGTAGGACCTGTCATTCTGGAGATAACTATTTAATTAAGCAAGATGTCTCTAAAGGCAAGAAACCGAAACTGCAAAAGGGGAAGAATATTGACCAAGAAATCTAAAGACAAAGCCCCAGGCACTCCAGAGTTAGGTGGTCTATGAAATGATCTTGACAGAGGATGAAAGGGAGCAACAGTCACTGACCATCTGAACCTTAGTTTCCTTATTTGTATACTGAATATGCAAATGACACTTACTGATAGAATTCTTGAATTCAGTGATGATTATTGATGCACATGGTTATTTGGATTGATTGATAGCTCTCATGGAACAGAGTAGAGGCATTTTTTGTGCATCACCTCATTCTTGTCCCCTCTCCCATCCTGCCTCCCACCACAGCCCTTTGCCAGCACCAAGTGGAAGACGTTTACACACAGTTGTCACTAGATCAAGATCTATTGAAGCAAATTTAATGCTCTGTCTCAGCATTCTAAAGCTAGGATTACTCTGTCATGCTGAGCAAAATGTGCAACTCCTTTTGGACATTTGCAACTCCTGATTTGAGGATCTAAGGAAAAGGAGTGTCTGGAAATGAATTGTTTCATTCCAGCAGCCATTGAAGCCACCTCACACATTCATCTTCGCCCTAGGATTCCACTACGAAGCAGCCATAACTAGAAACAACATAATAACCGAGAGAAATCTAATTTTGTTGACAAGACATGGTTGCAGATATTTAGTTCTCAAATGAAGTATCCCTGCATGGAGTTATTTCTTTAGACTCTTGAGATATTTATAAACTCCTAACTCTGACAAACACTGCCCATGGCAAGTCATAATTCTTTGGCATGTGTCTTGCTTGCAATTCAAAACAGTGACCTGGACAGTGGCTACTGGGAATGCTAGCACATTTTCCTCCTAACGTCTCCTCTGAGACATATTTACTGAAATACTTTATTGCCTCTGCACTGAGAATAATTTAAAACTGCAGTTAAGCCCATAGCAGTTAAGTAAAAGCATGCATCATTTGGATTGAATTTGTTAAGAATCAACAGCTCACTATCTGCTGTGAAATTTTGAAAATTCTGGGAAATTATCTCCTTGAAAGGAAAAACTGTTCTAATTTACCCAGCTTCACAGAAATGTACTCAGAAGGACTGTTTAAAGCTTCAACTTTGGTTGTCTGTGTTGTAAGGTAACTATTCAATATCAATAAAATGTGTGAATTTAATTAATGGTACCCAAACAAAAGAAGCATTTCCAAAGTGCTCTTAGTCTATGCAAGACCAATATGTTGATTTGTTGATGTGAATTTAATTAGTGTCTTCAAGCATAACTCCAAAAGACCCTTTTATCTAACTATCACATTTATACAAATCATTAGCAGCACATAGTACTTGGTTTGAAATGTTTTTTGCGACATAATCCCAGCTGCTGTCCTTTCCTGGTAGAGTTTCTAATAGCTCAGTACGTTTCCATGGAGAAATCCTTGTATCTACCTTAAGTACATCTAGACTCAATAGCTATATAGAAAGTGACTTAAAACCTTTTGAACATGTGGTGTAGAAGTAATTTGATGTTTCTATCCCCTCCTCATCACTCTCCAACATGAGCAAAAAGAAGATATTAGACTTTGACGCTCTAACCAGTCTCAGGAAGTAACCCCAAGGAAAGACTAAACTGGGTCCTAGAGCTCTGTATTGTAGGGAACAATGACCCCCAAGAAGCCAGTTTGTTGGGTAGTATTGGCTTGGCAGCTTCAGGCTAAGAATCTAGGTGTCCCAAGAATGAATTTTCAGTAATAAGAGTATCTATATTTCACCTATTCACAGTGAAAATAGTTCTTAAAGTCCAAGAGCATTTCAATATGGTTTTCAATAGCTACTGCATTTCTATGCAATTCTCAAGATTAAGAGGGTTTGCTTGGGTGGTGATTCAATTCTTCTGGAAAAAGCCATCATATGCCATGCTTGCATCAGTTTGGACAGTAGATAGCAGAAGTAAGGTCAGAAAGAATTGAATTCTAGCTCCAGCACAGTTTCTGTTTACTTTATGACTCCACATATATATATTTCTGTAGCTCAGTTTACTCACCAGTAGACTGGAGTGTATGTACTATTGTCTTGTATTCTAGGATTGCCATAAAAATAGCACATACAGGGGGAGGAAATGTCCTTTTTAAAAATTTTGATTCATAGTCTCTTTAATGGATTTGAACTTATTTTAACAAATCGAGTAATTCTAATATTTAAGACTCATTCAAAACTTGTTACCTGTGTTGTCACTTTATGATTTAAATAAAAAGTGCTACTAAATGACAAACATTGCAAAAACCAGTTGTGCACATAGAAAATTTCCACAGAATAAAATTGTATATTCATATGGAGAATCATAGTTTGAAGAGTATCTTTTTTTGTTTGTTTTTTTTTTAATTTTTGAGATTGTATTTTAATTAGTAACTTTCACATTGCCTCAATAAAACACAAAAGCGGCTTAAGAAGAGTTTACTTGAGTTCATCGAGTGAGTTTATAGTCCATCATGGACTTGCATGATGGCAGAAACATCAAATAGGCAATCCATAGTCAGGGAGCAGAGAAAGAGTAATCCTGCTGCTTAGCTAGCTTTTGCTTTTTTATGCCTAGGGTCCCATCCCAGAGATCGATGCTGCCCACATTTAGGGAGAAGAGTCTTCGCCCACAGTTAAGATAATCCATCCATCATGGACAATTCCAGAGACTTGACTCCAAGGTAATTCTAAATTCTACCAAGTTAACAATTAATATTAATCATTGAATGGCTATAAGGATTCTGTCTCCAAATAAGGTCATAGTATAAATTACTAAAAATTAGCTTTGTAAGATATGAATGGAGAGGCAAAATTCACAAGTTATGCACTGGTGACTGCTTTGGCCATGTGATGAGCTAATCTATGCAAGTCCCTTAGCCTAGTGTTAGGTTGAGGCATCAGGCACGGTGAATATTTATACTTCCCGATTCTTATGAGATTCAAACTTTTGTAAACCTGAAGTTGGCTATGTCATCTTATTCTTTATGTCCATTTTCTTTTTTTAAAAAAAAAGTGTAGATGGTCAAAATCATAAAAAGTTGAATCACTGCATATAAATAGTAAAGGAGCCAAATAGTGACACAAAGACATCATAAAAGTAGATTCATGTAGATTGTGGGAAATAGGCTAACAATTCCTTGTCTGTCCACCATGGAGCAGCAGTCTTCAGCTCATCAGACAATCTTGGCATGAAGCGAAAAACTTTAAAGGCAATGCCAATTCCTGTAAAGGGGAAGGAAGGGTTTTAATACTGGACTAAAATTCCAAAATGCTAACATTAGAGAATATATTTATTGTTCTCATATTGGACTGTTGGAACACAGTCCAAGAATGGAGTTGTGCTTATGAGATAACAGTGCTAATGAGAAAATTCCAAGAAAACAAGAGTCATGTGACCCCAGTTTCTTAAGAACAGGGTATTGTTCTTGTTACAATGTGTTTTTTTGCTCCTCCCAGGTGTAGCAGATAGGAGTGAATTTACTTTGGTTGTTGTTATGCATTGGTGATTGCTTTGGCCATGTGATGAGACATATATTCATATGTCTCTTTGGAAAAACATGTTTTGTCATGGCTGGCTTGGCCTTGTGCTTGTACTCTTTACTCACTTGACTCTTCTTAACCCTCCGAGATAAATTGTCTGATGCTCTGAATAAAGTTTTCTGTTGCACGAGACTTTATAGTACACCCTGTTTTTAGATCCTACTCTCCCTGGTTCACACCAACAGTAAACATTGGACTAACCAAAATTCCAGAATAATGATGTTAGAGACTAAATTTAGAAAATTTAGGGCTCAAGTGCGTCACAAGACACTCTCAATGGCTAAAGCGACAAATGCTTTTGCAAGAGTAAGTCTATCTAGTCATGCCTTGTGTCAAACAGACAAGCATCAAATATGCCTTTGGAGGTTAGCAAATGGAGCTATAGGTGGTGTCTCATACCTGTAATCCAAGAACTGAGCAGCCTCAAGCAGGAGGATTAGGAGTCAATCATTAGCTACCTAGGGAATTGGAGGTTCATCTTAAGATACATGAAACTACTTCAAGGGAAAAGAAATTAGAAAAAGAGAGACATGATTAAATAGCATACTACTGAATAATGGATTATTGCAGAAATCAAATATGAAAATTTAAAAATCCTAGAATAAAGTAATAATGAAAATACAATATCATAGCCAAATGTATAAGATACATTTGGAAGTTTATAACTCTGTCTACATTAAAACGTCAACAAGATCTCAAACAAGCAACCTAATAGTAAACCATAATTTATTGAAAGAACAAGAACAAATCAAATCTAAAAATAGTAGCTGGAGACAATAAAGATCAGGGTAGAAAGTATAGAAGGCAATAAAAAGAATCAATACAATGAAGAGTTGGTTCTTTGAAAAGATAAAGACAATTGACAAACTCTTAGCTAAATTAGCTTACAGAAGGAGAGGGCCCAAATTCATAAGTTAGATATGAAAAATGAAGCATTGCTGTAGACACTAAGGAAATTCAAAAACCTTGGGAGAACATACTTACAAATGAATATTGCTTAGGCAGCTATGTTGTTATGATGACTATTCCTGGTTGTCAAATTGACTTCATCTGGAATTAACAAGACCTAAGTGGGTGGGTACATCTGTGAGAGCTTATTTCTTAATTAAATTATTTAGTGTGGGAATACCCACTCTTAATCCAGATATTTTAATGTTGATGATACCCCTTTATTCTGGACCACACCTTCTGGTGTCAGCCTATATAAAAGACATGGAAGAAGGAAACTTCCACTCTTCTCCTGCTTATTATGCTCTTGCTGTAAACTCCATTCCTTCACTGGCATTAGAAACCACTTCTTCAGCTGGGCAGTGGTGGCGCATGCCTTTAATCCCAGCACTTGGGAGGCAGAGGCAGGCGGATTTCTGAATTCAAGGCCAGCCTGGTCTACAAAGTGAGTTCCAGGACAGCCAGGACTACACAGAGAAACCCTGTCTCAAAAAATAAAATCTACTTCTTCAGAATTCTGGCCTATGCTGAAGGCAAGCTGAGACATCCAGTCTTGTGGAATACGAATTTCCTGTGGGTCACTATGGGTGACAGTGAGCATGACTATTCCATTATCTACCCCCTGATTCCTGAACCATGGATGCTATAGGAGAAACTGTACCATATATTGGATGATGATTCAAAGCATATACTGTCTTCTGGAGAATCCTGTCCCAACCTGCCAAGCTGCTGACACCTAACCAGTGCTGTAACTGTGTCTTCAAAAGGCCATGCCATCTTTCTATCAGGCTAGCTGCTTTAGGATGATAGGGAACTTGGTTAGACCAGTAGATTTCATGATCGTGGGCCCACTGTCACATTTCTCTGGCTGTGAAATGGGTTCACATATGACATATCAACAATGTGACTGCTTAAACAAGACATGAATGAATGAATACAGTAACATGGAAAAAGGAAATCACAGGAAAAAAGAAACACACAAGCAACTAAAGAATGTAAAAAAATAGTACTCCGCAGGGGTAAGCCTCCTAGTCGGTTATTCAAGTGCTCTGCCCTAAACCCATATGCATACAAGCAACTATACATTATAAATATATTATATTGTGAATATATAAATATAAGCAGTATATTTATATTCTTATTTATTTACATATTCAGGCATACAGACATACACCAACAACAGAAAAAAAGACCATAATTTCAAAAGGGAGCAAGGAGAGGCTACAATGGTAGGGATTGGGGGTAGGAAAAGAAAAATAAAAATTACTAATGATAAACTTTAAAAACAAAGAAAATAAAGGGCTTGGAACTCATTGTTTTCAAAAGAAGTATAAATGGCAAAGAAATGTTTTTTTTAAAGTGTTCACTATCTAGAAAATATCATCCTGAGTGAGATAACTCAGTCACAAAAGAACACACATGGTATGTACTCACAGATAAGTGGATATTAGGCAAAGCGCATGGAAAACCCATGATACAACTCACAGACCATATGAAGCTCAAGAGGAAGGAAGACCAAAGAGTGGATGCTTCAGTTCCACTTAGAAGGGAGAACAATATAATCAAGGGAAACAGAGGGTGGGAGGGACTTGAGAGGGAGAGGGGAAAAGAGCAGAATCAGGTATGGGAGGAGATGGAGGAGATGTACAGAGGGTCAGGAAATTGAACAGAGAAGTATAGCAGTGGAGGCTGGAGAACTCAGGGTAGCAACCAGAAAGCCCCAGATGTCAGGAAAGCAAGAGCCTCCCAGGACACCATGGCAATGACATTAGCTGAAATACGCCACAAAGGGACGGAAAACCTATCAAGACCATATCCAGAGGTTAGGCATGGCCCTCCAGTTGGGGGACGGGGCCACCCACCCATCTTCAAATTTTTAACTCAGAATTTCTCCTGTCTAAAGGAAATACAGGGACAAAGAGTGGAGCAGAGACTGAAGGAAAGGCAATCCAGAGTCTGCCCAACCGGGGTACCCATCCCACATGCAGAGCAAATTCAGACACTATTGTGGATGCCAAGAAATGTTTGCTGACAAGAGCCTGATACAGCTGTCTCCTGAGAGGCTCTGCCAGATCCTGACCAATACAGATGTGGATGCTCGCAGCCAACAATCGAACTGAGTACAGGGACCCCAATGGAGGAGTTAGGGGAAGGACTGAAGGAGCTTATCTGGCATCAGTGGTAGGGGAGGCCCTTGGTCCTGTGAAGGCTTGATGCTCCTGTGTAGAGGAATGCTAGGGCAGGGAGATGGGAGTGGGTGGGTAGGTGAGGGAGCACCCTCATAGAAGCAGGGTAAGGGGGATGAAATAGGGAGTTTGCAGTGGGGAAACCATAAAAGGGGGTAACATTTGAAATGTAAATAACTAAAATATCCAATTAAAAATGTGTTCACTATCCTTAGCCATAAGGGAAATGCAAATTTGAATTGCCATGAGATTTCATCTTATCCTACTCAGAAAAGCTAAGATTAAGAAAATTGACAACAAATTCTAGAGAGAATATGGGGAATGGGAAACACTCATGCACTGTTGGTTGAAATGAAAGTTGGTGAGGCTACTGTGGAAATCAATGTGGTAGTGCCTTAACAAACTGAAAAACAAAAAACAAATTTACTATCTGACCCCTCTCTACAACTCTTGGCCAAAGCTCTCTATGTCCAACAGAGGTACTGGCTTGGCTATGTTCTATGCTATTCTATTCAGTTATGAAATGGAAGCACTCTAGATATACATCAACTAATACATGGATAATTAAAATGTGGTACATATACATGGTGGAATTTTATTTAGCTTATAAAGAAAAATGAAATTTGCAGGTAAACAGAAGTAGAAAAGAGTTGAGAGAGAAGGTAATCCAGACCCAGAAAGACAAATAACACATGTTCTTACTCATCTATGGATCTTAGTATCAAACCCTTAGACTTATGTGTTTAATGTGCAGTACCTGAAGAATCCAGGAAACTATAAAGGGACCATTGACAGTTAAGTTAAAACTTAAGAAAAAACTTAAAGTGGGGTATTAATAGAGCATGGTGATACAAAGGCCAAAGGAGAATACTGAGGAAGCAGGTATAAGTAGGAAGAGGGGTGGGAGGGTTGGATAAAGACAGGCTGAGGGAGGGATCCCTAGTATCCCCTAACATTGTTGGTCTGAGGTGTCCCAGAGACCCTCCCTGCAAAATAACATAGGGGGAACAATAGAAATAGCAATTAAAAAAAAAAAGGCAACAACAAAAAAAATGGCCTGGATAATTGTTGTACTACTATACTTTGTATAACAGCTTTTACCTAATAAAATACTAAACAATGCACTGAGAACTAATTGTTGTGGTTATGAGAACCGAAGGCCTTGCAGTAAAATTACTTTTCTGTAACCTTTATTTATGACCAAAGTCCACCAAAATGTACATAGAGTTGCAGAGAGGTGAGATGAGATGCAAATTAATTGACAGAGTACTTGCTTAGATTTTGTGAAGCCCAGGGTTCAATCCCTACTATGTGTCTATCTTCCACTAAAGAGAAAGCTCTTCCAGGCAGAGACTATTTTTTTCTCACAGCTTGAACTTAATTCCTGTTTTGATTGTATTCCATATTCACTTATTTTCATGTAGAAGTGTGAGTGGGTGAGTGAGGGTTATCACCATGTATATACGGAGGTCAGAACAACTTGCAGAAGTTGGGTGAAGCCAGTTCTTAATATTTGTTTAAATACATAGCATCAAACAATCTGTACCAAACCATGGCTAATCCCCAGATATAAATTGAATTAATAAATTAATCAGATGTGGTGTTTTAAAACCAGAGACTTTTCAGTTGAGCCAATATGGATTCAAGTCCTAGTTACAAATGTTATGGAGAAGCAAAGGGAGTCGTGGTCTTCAGTTGTGAATCCAACCAGTATATGCAACAGACTCCAGTGGAGATTTGAATCCCAAGGCAACACAGGGCATGGTCAAATCCAGCTATTCAATTTGCTATTGCAATTTATCAGGTATGTCAAGGCACCCATTACTGATGGATTTTAGGACTCAGGGAGCCTATAGCTTACCTTAAGATATTAGTAAAGGCTAGAAAAACCAACCATCCTAATTGTTTGGAGAGTCCTAAATTATGTGTGAGGCCACATATTACAGTGTTCTGTGTTGCTTGTCAATGGTTCAGGCAGTACGTGATGTGGTCATTCTAGCCACAGGTATGCTTTCTTAATTGTTTTCAACATAGAGAAGAAAAAATTCTAAGTGAGAACCATCTTAATGCTCTTTCAACAATAATATCTCTGTTTTGGTTGGGAAAGGACATAAGTTATGCTTTTTTGTTTTTTCCTTCTCTCTGTGTATGTGGCTCCCACATAGTGCACAGGAGCAAATCACTGGGGAAATTAAGAGTGGTACCAGCCGCCTTGCCTCACAGCCTCTAGGTTCATTTACATGAGGAGCTAGTCTGCTTCGGCATCTGCTCCTATAATTGTGTAAGCACAAGGTCTTCTTGGACTCAGAGGCCATTCTTCCTGTAACTCTACCACAGCAATCTTTGGGGGCAACATGTTAGGGCAATGCCTGCAGTTACAAGGTAGACAGATGGTTCCCAAACACAGGCCTCTCCTAGACTGCCAGTTTAAGGAGGTCACTTTATTCTATAGTTACTGTCTTTGGCTAACCTACTTGCTTTCAGACTTTTATTACTGCTAGCCTCTGTTGAGGTTTTCTAGGGTCACAGAAGAGAACAAAGGGCTATAAATATTCATAATGAAGATGGTTGAGCCTGTCTTTGCCAAGACTTTCATAAGATGCATTAAAACACATTTTATTGGTCAGCATAGATCATCAAATCTTGCATCTATTGGTTTAGTCCCTCCAAAAATCAGTGTTGCTATTGTGCATTGGTAGCAAAACCTCCTATCAGCTGGTCTCAGTGAGAAGAAAGGAATATATAACTACAGTTCTAGAAATGCTGCAATTCCATTGCCTTGCAAATATTTCTGTGGATTCGTAGGAAAAAAAAACCCATTGCCAGTAGACACAGAACAGAGCATCATCAGGGGCCTGAAAAATTGGTAGCCTTGAAAAGAATGCCCGTAAATGGACAAAAGTAACCCAGGAGGGTAGAGCAGAAAAACCAGAGGAGAACTCAGAACAGGCAAATACAGGCAGCATAGAGAAAAGTCAATACCATGGGGATAAACGTGGAGACTGCTCAAATCCAACAGTGTCTCCCCTTCCTCTCTGATTTGCAAGGTTCTGATCAGACTTTATTAATCAAACCCCAATGCCGAGGCCAGCCAATCATGTGTGATTTTCTATTTTGGGCGGTAATTTTTTTGGTTTAAAATGAATAATATTTTTAAAATAGCATCTAACTTTTTACCAATTCATTTTAAATTCTCTAAAACTTACCTTTATCAGTGATATATCAAATGACTCTTGGTGTTTTGTGGTGGTGCATTAAAATAATATATTATGGTTTGCAGAACAAAATCAGTATCATGGGGGATGATGCTAGCATAATTGGCAATGATAATTATCCTGAGTTTAAGGATCTGAAATGTCTGACTGTAATGCACAAAAAGCATGGTAAAAACATTGAAGTCTGGAAGGAAAGATTTCAATGCTAAACTACATATCTTCCAGGGTTTTAGTAACCCAATACTCTCCCTTGACTTTGCACCTGTTCAGTCTCTGCTACAAAACAGCTCTGAGTGGGGCCGGTGCTTCAACACTGACCTAGAGCCAAGGCATTCCCAAAGGACAGTAGAATAATGCAATGGGAAGAATGCTGCCTGAATTATTGGGAAAGTTTTCTCAGTGTGACTACTTCCTGTCCAGAGAGAAGAGAGTTTTGTTTGTCTGGGGTCTTACCAAACAGTCTCTGTACATGCTAGGTGAGAGCTTCACCACTGAGGTGTGGCCTTAGCAAGGCATCTCTTTTTAATGCCTCATCTCAATGGCAACTCTAAGCTGGAAGAACTAAGCTACAACCCTGCATTTTATCCTTGTGCCTCAATTCTCCCACACCCCATAGAGACCCAGCCACTTTTCTGAGATATATGACCAGTCCTGACACTTGTTGAGTCTAGACTGTCTAGACTGGTTTTGATTTTGGTTTTTGGAACTGCTTGGTAGATACTATGATTTCTAGATTGTTTTGCTGACAATGAGATCTGAAACAGAGATTTTGGGACTCATCTCAAACTCAAACTGCTAGGATATACATGGCAGGAAAGAGTCTCGAGTCCCAGATGTTGAGTTTGAGTGATGGAATGGATAGTAATGCTTTCACCGTGATATAAAACAGAGAAGAAACAGCTTTCAAACAAAGTGGTGGGTATGTGGAGCTAGAGAAAATTGTTAAAAGAGCAATTGCCTATATAGCTTTGGAATTGAAGAGATCATGGCAAAGGATAAAGCCCTAGGCATCATTAGCATTTACAGAATTAATCAAGGAAAGGGAAGTGTAAGATCAGCCCAAGGCAAGCAACCCAGTCTGCCAGAATGCAAGGCACACTGCAGGCACCCATCAAAAACCCAGCCGCTTCCAGGTCTTGGTTCCCTTCTAATTTTAAACTTTTAGATTTATGGTTTGCATCCTCATAGGAGCCAAATGACTTCAATGAACCAGACTTTAGAGGCCAGCTGATCCATACTATGGGAATAAAGTACTCAGACATTTAAGTCAGAATGCCTGTTGGACCTTGGACTGGAAGCTTGTCCATCAGTATGGTCACTGGTAACATGGGCAGGGCAGTCTTCACAGGGACTTCATGAGTATTAAACAACCTAATATTTGTAAAGTGCTTAAAATATGTCTCACACACATAAGCTAATATTTCAGAAATGCTTATTATTGCTTATTAGTATTAAATTCTTGCTTAACGCAAGAATAAGTTGGGAGAATTCTGGTTTATGTGATATGGGTGTTCAGTTTATCTAAAACCCTAAGTTATTCTAATGTGTGGCCAGAATCCAGACTTATGATCTTAATGATTCTTACATCTTTGTGGAGAATTGTGCTTTCACAGCTCAGTTACTCAAAATAGGCTGTATCAGTCATTTTGGTGGTCCTACATTATTAGAATCTAGATAGATATGTGAGCATCAAACCCTAGCAGGGTGCAGAGGAGCAGATCCTTATTGCTTCTTGTTAGCAGCCTCTAAAAGGCTCAAGCTCCACTAGATCCACCCCCCCTCCAGCAGCAGCTACATTCTCACCTTTCCCAGGGGTCTTGTGCCACACCATCTGCTCCACCTGCTATTTAATCATTTAAGTACCAAACCAGCTGTACCAATTAGCATTGGCCCAACCATCCAGAGCCTGGAAAGAAATGAGGTGAAAATACAAAAGTCAGGATAAAGAGGACTTTACAGACCACCCCACCCCCACACATGCATACCACTTCTCCAGGCCTCTTCTTCTATTTCTTTAGGGTAGAGAGGTTCTTTTCTAGGATGCGGTGGAAGAGATGAGGGCAACGCATGTGTAACAGAAGGCAAATAAGGTCAGGAAAGACCTTACGGAATCTTTTCAGGCTCTGTTGTGACAGTAAGCAGTATTGAGCTTTCTCTGAAAATCTTACAACATCTGATATGGGGAATAAAAGTACCTCCATAAAATATTCACATGGGGATTGGGGACTGGAAATAAAAAGAACATTACACTTGTATGGATTCATCATTCACATCAAACAAAAATATTGGTGATAGTATCCAAATGCCTTGGCTTCTACAATAGCTTCAAGAGTCACTCAGAGCTTACCTGTGGTGGCCATTATCTGTTTGGACTGCAGACCATATTTAAATATCAGGAATGAGGATTAAATGGCTGCTTTATAACAGACAAGAGTCTAAATCATAACTGAGGCAAATTGGTAAGGTGATGTCTAACAGCAAAATGGTGAATGTGATCAGCACTATTACTCTGAGCTCCAGTTCCTTAAAGCCAAGCTCACACAGTCCACACCCCTCTTGGCCCTCCATCTTAAGGAAGTAAAGAACTCTTTACCCACATTCTCAAGTCCAAAAATCTGCCACCAGCAATTCTTGTCTCTAGCAGTGGTGCTTAAGAAACAAAGAAATGCCTCAGAGCAGATTCTGGCAGTATACCTGAGCAGACAGAGCTCAGAAGTTGGGAAGAACCAGAATCATCACCACATGTGGTCTGCCAAGGTATCACCTTGCTAATGTCTTTGGCAATGCCTCAGCCTCAGTTTCCTCATTAGTCAAATAAAGAGAGTAAATTAATGCAGTGGGAAAATGGCTTCTAGATTGTACCCGTGAAGACTTCGCCAGATCCTATTTTGCTCCTCTTATTGCGTTGTGTAACCACCAAAGCCTCTTTACCCGATACTGCCCTCAGACTCCCAAAGGGGCAAGGTCTCAAAGGTCGAAGGTTGATAATTACTTTTGGATTTGTTTCAACCTTTTCAAACCAGCTTCTCCCAAGGTCTCCAGGATCTCAGTTCTAATCATGCTTACAAGACCAAAACTTCCCTAATCTTCACTGTGCAGATAATATATAACATGAAGATTAGAATCTATGTTGGGGGAAGAGGGAGTAATATCATGTTTCACATCTTAGTCACTGTTCTATTGTTGTGAGGAGACACCATAACCAAGGCAACTCTAATAAGAGAAAGCAATTACTTTTGGGCTTGCTTACAGTTTCCGAGGTTTCATATATTCATTCTCATTATGGTGGGGAGCATGGTGGCACACAGGCAGACATAGCGCTGGACAAGTATTTGAGAGTTCTCCATCTGGATCCACAGGCAGCAGGAAGAAAGAGACACTACACTGTCCCTAGGTTGGACTTTTGAAAATCTCCAAGTCCACACGTATTCCAACAAGACTATCCCTCTTTATCTTTCTCAAATAGTGCCACTTCCTGGTGACTCAAATATACGTGTCTATGGAGGCCATTTTTCATTCAAGCCACACAAACTCTTAACAGAGCCAACAGACTAGAGTCTGTTTTCCATGCTCGATACCACTCTAGCTCTGCAACTTTGAGAATATTGTGTTACTTCTTAGAGGCCTGGGTTTCTCTTTTCTAAAATGAAGATATGAATACTAGTACATACTACATCTGGTCTTGCTGAGGATTAAGACATAAGTAGCATGGTCTTCCCAAGGCATAGTGAACATCCACTAACTGCAACGGAGGAGCAGGATTTTCATCCAGGTTCCCCTCTGCACCTGTGCCAGGCAGAAGAGCAGATGCCTCACTGTCTCTCTGAGGTTCTAATCTATCCATGGATGTCCCATAGCTCTCTTGCAGTGCTGGGGGATGCTCAGGGAGAGTCAGTTAATCACTTGGTTTATGCTTGTGGTTATTACTGAAGCTTTGATAGTTTCCAAGGTAGAACTTCCTTACATTTTCTGTTTTTTTTTCTTTCTAAAAGATGTTTGCAGAAATTGCTTGAGAAATGAACTATAGGAGGAGGGTTAAAAAAAAAAGAAAGATTTATTTAACTATTTTCAGCACCTCTTAGAAACCACAGCACTTAGTCTAAAGAACATGGAAAGGAGAAGCTTTGCTGAGTGACCCACTGCCTCTCTCTTGGGCTTTAGGACCCCATCTTATTCCACTTTCTATTGCTATAATAAATATGACTAAAGTGAAATTTAATTTTTACAAAGAGGTTTATTTGGGCAGCTGCTTGGGTTGGCTTTCCGATGAGAAACTGCATCATATCATAGTGAAGAAGCAGAAAATGAGACAGGCACCTACAAAAGAAGGAGATATATATATATATATATATATATATATATATATATATATATGGACATAGCAAGCTTGTTTGACATCTGCCTCCTCTCCCAGTAAATAATCCCACTTCAAGAGACCTAACTTGTTCCAAGAGACCCTATACATCCTTGATTAGACTGATTTACTATCTTTGGAAAACACTACTCCATTTAGGAAGGTTGCACTCTAGTAATCAACTACATTCACAAAGACCTACCTCTTAAAACTTTCATGATGAGAAATTATGCCCCAATGTGCGTGTTGGTGAGGACAAGCTGTATTCAAGTCATAGTGAGCACTAAACTTAATTTAACAGAATGTACTTAATGTGAAGTTTTTGCCTTCTCACCCATCAAATTCAAAACCACTTAACTAAAGCCTTGCTTAAATGCCTGAGATGAGAACCACCCCCTCTCTTCCTTCATTGGCCCATCAAGGGTTTCTCTAGTCTCTTGTTGGGACTTCACAGAAATGACAGTGCGGATTATTTATGCTGAGAAGCACTTTGTTCCGCAATTGTTTTCATTTTCTCCTTTAGAGGCAGTAGCAATTGGAGAAAAATAAAGTCAAATTATCTTAAAATAAGGAAAAAAGTGCATGGCCAAACTTAAAAAAAGAGAAATCACAAAATGTTCCCTTTTTCACTGAGGAAAACAAATCTATTATTTCTTTTCTTGGTATCTCAAAGGCCTATACAGCATGAGGAGTTAAGGTACTTAATAAATATTATGTAATAGAATGATGAAGATGCTTTTAATGAAAAGAGCACAATGCCCCTCCCCCAAAGTATTTTGGCCATCCTTTCTATTTTGGCCAGCATCCTTCTTTTCCCATTCTTTTTTCTGTAAACGACTTTTTCCAGGGAATACTAAAGATGGCTTCCGAGGAGGGGATTCAAGTCCTGACTCTCCTACTCAGTATTTGTGTGTCTTCAGACACGTGTGTGACCTGTCTCTGCTGCAGCTTTCCTCCTTGCCCCTGCAGTTATGGTGATCAAAATGACTTACCCTGTGCAAGTCACCAGGGGCATATGAGACGTCCCTGAGAGCAACTGGCTATGGTGACTTTCCATCTTTAGAACCATAATAAAGTTTAATCACCAGAAAAACCCACAAAACAAAACAAAACAAAAAAAACAAACAACAATCAAAACCCACAACCCAACATCCTAAATTTGTTCTGGTGAACGGCCACATTATGTTCTCTTAACATTTAATGATCTTTACTCTTTGTAAACAGCCTCAGACATATTGCTTGCCACCATGCCACCAGTACCAAACACAGCCAGATGTCCCAGAAGATCAGTACAATATTTGCCAGTGTGAGGCAATCTCTGTGCTTTTGCTTAATTATCTATAAAAAACTGGCTTTCCTTCTTTCAACCCTGCTATAATGATAGCAATAGCTACAGGTGTGTAAGTAAACAGCCTTTCTTAATTTTGTCTCAAAATGTGTTTCTGACAGGAACAAGAAATGGCAGTGATGTGGGTTCACTGTATACCTTCCCCAACTTGCCAGCATTATTGAGCATTCTTTAAGGTCTTGCCCAAAGGATGCATGCAATCCATATGTATTGCATGGAATGATTGATTGTATTCTAACTACTATTTTTCTTATATTTATTGAACCTCATATAGCTATTGTGCTATATTTTGCAGCACATGTTCTCTGTTTTTATAAAAATATTGATCAACTACAACTCTACATATGTAGAAAACCTGCTCATTGTTTCCTAGAAGCTATGTTCAAGGGAAAGCAGGGATTTGGTATCTGTGAAAAAAACACACTTGGAGAAAACTTGAGACCTGCAATATTTTTGACTTATACTTCAGCTGCTGGGTTTCTGTCATAATACAGGCATCAACTAAATCAGGTAAATTAAAGAGAGAATGTTTTTCTCTCTTCCATCATTTTGCCAGTCCTCTCAATGCATTTCGCCTGTGTTTGGGATCGTCCTTTCTTTTGACATTTTAGGCTGTGTAGGAAGGAAAGAGAGGAGTAGTGAACATAAAATCCCTGAGAATCAGAACATGCACTTAATGTCCACTAATGAATGAAGAAACAAAATGTGGTAAATCCATGCAATGAAATATTATTCAGCCATGAAAAATCATTCTTTCTTCAAATTACAATGTCACATATAGAGGCAGGTGGATTTCTGAGTTCGAGGACAGCCTGGTCTACAGAGTGAGTTCCAGGACAACCAGGGCTATACAGAGAAACCCTGTCTCAAAAAAAAAAAGCCAGTGTCACATATTACAACATAGTCAAATCTCGATGATATTGTGCTAAGTGAAATTAGTTAGTCACAAGAGACAAAGCACCCCATAATTCCACTTAGGTGCTGTATCTAGAACAGTCAATTTAACAGAGTCTGAGAGAAGAGTGGTGATTATCAGGAGCTGGACTGAGGGGGACAGAGTTGATGCTTAATAGACCTCGAGTTTTGGCCTTGCAAGACTGAAAGAGTTGTGAAGACCTCATGCACCACTGTGTCAAAATATTTGACACTACTGAACTTTACATTTAAAATCGTTATGGAAAGGTTAATTTTTGGAGCCATAATTAAAAGGTTGGGAAATGCAGATTCTATGGGAACTAGTCCAAATAGCAGGTGGCCTGTGGGCAGCAGCTGCAGTTATCTCCCCGGCTGCCTTTCATCTCTAATGGGGGCATTGCTCAACATGCATGCATGCCTCTATTTCATTAGCGTGGTTTCTGCATTTTCTTATTTATGATCCCGCTAGTAAGCTTTGCTTCAGGGTAGGACACTAAGGAGGCAGAAGAGCATGAAACAAGCATTTTCCTCATCAATTGCCTTATAACTGATATTTAGAAATTTTCCATCCCTCTAAGGAATGGCACGTGGGAATTTGCAGCTGCTCATCTTAACCACATCCCCTGACTACCGGAAGCTCTCTCAAAGTCATTCCTGAGCCTTTGGATAAGCTCAGGGATCAACTGAGTCACTGTACACATATGAAACGTGTTCATAATACATATCTAAAACCCCAGAGCCTACATTTAAATATCTGAATTACCTTAAACTCATCCAGAAAAAGGAGAGACCTAACAGCCCAGAGTGCATGGGGATTGAGTGCCTTGGAGAGAAGAGAAAACCCACTCTGACAAAATTTCACTTTGCTGTAGCTAGGGTTTTGTTGGCTAGTTTGTATTTGTTTGCTGTTTTCTGGCCCATCTGTGATGTTTTAATTTGTCTCAATGTTCATACATACAGGGCAATTAATTACTAATTGTTTTATATATTTCCTGCCTAATTGAGGAGAGCATCAATATGGCTTTGTGACCCCTGATCATTTGCATTAATAAACTCTAAATCAATCTCTCATTACAAACTTCCCTAACAAAATCAATCATAATCTGCTAAAAACTGAAAGACCAAAAATCAGATGGAGTTGGGAGAACTCAAATCACCTTTATTCTATCCCCACAATGTCCTTATATCTGCCAGTGACCTTTCCTGTTTCTGCCCCGTGCCTTCCCCACTTCCAACTGTCAAGCCTTGTGTAAGTTCATTTTTTCAGGTAATGTTTAAAAATATATCCTTATTTCCTGCTCAGACACTGGGTAGTTGCAGCGATGATGAAGAAGATGATGACAACAACTAAGATGACTACAATGATCATAGCTTCATTTCATTAAGTCTCTGGTATGTATCAGGCATGGAACAATTTTTTTTGTGTTTCTTAAATTTCTTTTGTGACATTTTCACATATATTTCACTGTGAATCCTCTCACATCCATCTTCACTATTTCCCTTCCATCCTTGTCACAGTTCAGTCTTCCCTACAGGACCCTTTCTCACATTTATATCGTTTTATTTTGTGAGCTACTAATTTTAACCAGGATTATCTTGTGTCCATTCACAGACTTGGAATGACCCATTGGAGCCTGGAGAAATCACCATTGGGTACACAACTGAAGACTGTCCCTGCCCAAGAGTCCATTAGTGGCCAATAATTTGTTAGGAGTGGTAGGGCTCCATAAGCCCCTCCCAAATCCATGACTTACTGCTAAAAAGCCCAATCTCTATGCAGGACCAACTTAGACGCTCTCAGTTATTGTGATTTCAGGTTTTCAATGGCCCTGTCCTGCCCTGAAGCCAAGCTTCTGCTGCCTTTCTCCCTGTCTTCCAGCTAGTTCTTCCCTTCTGTTCTCTCTTCTGCAATGTTGTCTGAGCCTTATGGTATAAATGTCCTGCTTAGGGCAGATCACTCAACTGTCACTTATTCTCAGCACCTTAAACAGCCAGGAGTCTCTGCATCCATCACCGTTGACTGCAAAGAAATTAATTCTTTAATGAAGGATAAGGGTATCATTTGACAGTGTGTATAAACATGAATATTTAGAATGTACCTTGGTGTTATGTCAATCTAACTGAACGACAGTAATAAGCTCCTAACTAGTATCTATGACCTCCCCCGCCATGAGTTGTTAACTGAGTTTACAGAATTAGTGCGGACTCCCCTTTGTGGATTGGGCCTCAAATCCAACCTGAAAGCAATTGGTTACTTCCATACCAGTCATGCTACTACTGCCCCAATGGATGTGTCTTGCTTTGTAGGTGGATATCATGGTTCATAGAGTTCACAGCTGGATAAGATCATTGATTCTTTATCTCCCCTAGCAACTAGCACAGAACTGTCTATCATTACAAAAGCTAGCCAGGAGGAAAAAGGATTCCAGATCAGTTCCAGATAGATTTCTCTGTATCTGGCAACAAAGGTGTGTGACATCATCGGCAGTAGTATCTTATCACCAAATTCTTGGAGGCAACCAAGAAGAATGGAAATAGCCTATATTGTTTTGGGAGTTTCTGGGGCCTCTATGACTCAAGGTTTAATGAAATAAATGCTACATATTCTTTCCTATGTGTGCATACTATATTTGGATCTTTAGGGTTGGTATGTGTGTGGGGGGGTGTTTAACTTAAAGCACCCATAGAAGCCAAAAAAGTACACAGTGGCCATTTGGGGAGTGTGCCTACCAGGAAGATGACTTAGTACAACGTGGGAGCTCATGTAGAGAGGCAGGAAGAGTAAACTGGGGCTAGTGTGGGACAGGGGAACAAAAAGGAGGCAGGGAAGAAGGATTAACCAAAAAGAAGTAGTTATTTAAAAGGCATATTGAAACCTACTACTTTGTAAACCAGTTTAAAAAATAAATTGAAAATAAATAGCCAGCAGGAAAAAGGCTTCCAGTTCAGGTCCAGCTTGATTTCTCTGTATCTGGCAACAAAGGAAAGAGGTAACCTGAATGGTTGGACAATGCTGCACCTAGAAGCCACTGTTTCTTAAACAAAATTCTAGTGTCCAGTGTGGAACACCTCCCCTATGGGATGCTAGTGTCCGGTGTGGAACATCTCCCCTATGGGATTCTAGTGTCCGGTGTGGAACATCTCCCCTATGGGATGCTAGTGTCCGGTGTGGAACATCTCCCCTATGGGATGCTAGTGTCTGGTGTGGAACACCTCCCCTATGGGATGCTAGTTTCTGGTGTGGAACACCTCCCCTATGTGGTGACTGCACTATTTTTATTGAACGTGGTCTTCTGCAATGCTCATAAAAATATTGCCAAACAAGCTACCATTATTACCCCATTTCACAGATGAAGAAAATCCGATCAAAATGTAATACACAGAGCAGTTTGGTTAAAGCTTAACTGAATCAGATCTGGGTGTTTCAACTTTCCCCTTGCCTCCCCTACAAACTGTGTTTTCATCATCAAGCAAATACCATAAGGAGCTCTGGGTGTTCTAGGTTATAGTCCATATTCCTTTGTGAGAGGATGTAACATTGACTCTAAGGACATAAACCTTGCTCCAAAATGTCTGCTTCCCCTTTTGTCAGAACTGTCTCCAAAGCACACCTCTAATTTGTTCAGGCAAATTTGTGTCCTTAGCAGAAAGACCTAGCTCATTTCTAAATCCAAAATATTCATTGCCGAGCATGATCGCGCACCTTGCTCACCAGTGTGGGCTCTAATGACTTCTAGCTGTTTGTTCAAATATAGCCTGTTCTCAGAGGACAGAGATTTGTCACCACTGAGAAGATTCAAGGGAACATGCAACAGGCTCTGAATACAATTTAACAATTGAGTTTCTCCCTCCACCCCAACACCTAGCATCTGGCTCCTCTTTTCAAAATTTCACAGTGAATGGGCAGCAAGGAATCAAAAAGTTCCTCTCTGGGCTAGAAAACAAACAAACTTTACTCTGAAAAATCCCTGTGAATGCAATGGCCAACCACAAAAATATTTGCATTATCCAGCAGATTTCCCTAGATCCTAGAAGGGAAATCAATAGAAACCAGTTGCTACTTGACCTTTTATTTGGAGTGGCCAGAATCCAACTGGCCTCCAAGGAGTTGTTCACAGTGAAACAGGAAATAAACTACTTTTCACCGCAATGCTCCTTGGAACGATTTTCTCCAGCAGTAAGTTAATTGCCAGCATAAAATTCTATTCCTATTCTCTGCACTGGATGTCTATGAGAAGAAAGAGCAAGCTCCTTTGCCAGGTGGTCTCTTGAAGATAATGGGCACTGGCAAACCAACTGCCAGTTGGTTGTCCTTGCCACCTCCTTTAAATGCATATTTCAAGCTGTCTTTCCTGCTCCTCCTGATAAAACATTCTAGAATATTTATTGCCCAGGAAGTAATCATCTCAACATAAGCTGGCTGTACCGAACCGCATCGCTGAGAAAGAAATATGTTCTTTGGTTCAATTACCTTCATGCAAATAGCACATCACAGTAATTTAATACTTCCATTAAGTGGCAAACATTTTGCATTTGAGTGTCACGATGGACTTTAAAAGGAATTGTTATTTGGGGACTGGGGATACTCTAGCAACCTAATAGGCCTGGGCCAAACAAAGAAACTCTTAGGATGCTGGGCTTGGGCAGGAGGGGAAAGGCAAAGGTAGGAAGGACTTCAAATGACTTGAACAAGAGATGACCAAACTGTGGCTAACCCAAGAGCAAATGTGAAAGAGACCCAAAAGGCATTCTGAGTGGGACTGATGCTCTAATTGAATTTCATCTTCCACCTGTGGATTATGTGCTTCCTTTGAAATGCCTGGGAGCACTGTAATTAGCAAGCAATGGAGAAAGGGGCTTTCATGATCTTGTTTTAAAATAATACAAACAGTGCATTGAACAATTTATCCAAAGCATTAGTGGAGTCTATTATTTGCCCTAAGATTCCATTGGAAATCTCATCCAGAACTATATAGGACAGTTTACTGGATCCCCCCAGGGATCTTGAACCTTTCTACCATCTTTTTTTCTTTTCATCTTTCACTCCCAGCCCTTTCCATTTCTCTCTATCTTCTGATAGCTTTCTCAAGTAACTCTTGCAGAGCTCAGAAAGCCAGTCTAGGGTGCAGCTCAGGAAAAACTGAACTGTCTCAACCCTGCATTTAACTCTATGAGGTAAAAGACTTAAGGGAAGCATTTGGGCCACACATGAAGGATCTGACATAAAAAGAGCATCCTACAGTAAACATGTCTGCAAGGGTCTCATGAATGAATAAAATTCATATCCTCGCGTGACCTGGAAGTGGTTGATTTCTTTCCCAGGGCTGTTAGTTCCAGAATGAAAACACAAAGACCCATTGTCTTGTCTAGGCTTGTGAGTGTGCAAGCCTCCTGGCACTTATTTAGTCCATCTCCTTCTCCAGTCCACTTCTGTCCCTCCACAAGGGAAAAAATGTCTGGCATGCAACCTGAGCACAAGGCAATGCTCACATTGTTTTGTGAGGTGGTGAAGTGTTGTAATCAGTGTTGCTACAAAGCAGGCTTCATAAGCGTCACCTGTACTTGCTGCATATTCGCCTCATGAACCTACATCAAGAAATGGTTGGGAGATCCTAACAGGGTCTTATTATGCCCCCCCCACCATGATTTTGCTTTCCTTGCCATAAGCTACACACCTAACGGCCTTTTCTTCTTCTGCCACATGGTTTTCCTCCATAGAAACTTCTGTCTCACCAGGAGTGTGTTTCTGTGTGGGCTGTATGGTAAATCAACCTGATAATGAATTCATGACGTCCATGGCTCTCAGGAGACAATCATCTCCAGAGAAAACATTCTCTATTTGTCATTTTCTTCAGCGTGGCATGTTGTCAGCCACAGGTGAATTGAGGACCATGTCCCTCTCAAGGGCTGATTTGGAGCTGCTGAAGACGGTAGAAGCATTAGGCTTGATTAAAAGTAATTCCATTTGAGACCAGAAGCATTTTTCCCTGCGTATCTCTTCAAAATGTCACATACTCTTTTCAACATCAAATGACATCTCAAACCTTTCAGCAGTTTCTAAGTCAAGTCCTAAAAGGTACTTATAAAGCCTCTTCTAGCACTCTCGGATATGGTTAGACAAGGTCTTCTGCTTTTAGAACAACAGAGAACCATTTGCCACTTAGACCACATGTTCCTCCAGTTCAATATCCTATGTTGATATTGCTTCAAACTCCCTATATCTTCAGGATAGCAGTCTAAATATAGGGTTATAGGAGTAATGGTGACAAGAATGTCCCTGAAATGGCTTCTGAGATCATATATAAGTGGAAAATTTAATGATTGTAAGACAAACCAGAAATCCATTCCTATCCTGTGAGCTATTTAGAACCACTAGCAATTATTTGTTTAGAAAAGTCAATACAAACCAGAGTCTTGCCCTTATCACAGGTAAGGGAAGTCTCCTAGCCTCAGGCCATTGCTAAGACTACTGTTCCTTGTTGATTCACCAAGCAGTTCTCTTTACTTACCCAGCAGACATTTAACTATGTATTGATGATAAAAATTACTGATCAAATGAAGCTCTCCGTTGGACTTTTTTTTTTCCTTCTCTTATTTGTGGGACAGTTCCAGATGTCTCATAGACCAGTATAAGCAACTGGCTGCTACTGTGAACAGTCATTCTCTAATGCTAACATGACTTCAACCACTCTTAACAGATGATAGAACTGAATGGCCATGGAGACAGAGAAAGGGAGAAGGAATGGGATGACTTAGCTTATCACCACATCACAGTTACAGTGTTAAAAAAAAAAGCCCAACTTAGTCCAGTCTCTTGGAATAGCAATATTGATACCCATTCAACACCAAATACTAGCTCAAATGAAAAACAAGGACAATTATTTCTCCTGTTCTTCAAGAAAATGATGTGTCCTTTTACAACCCTGAAACTGCTTTTCTATCATCTGAGGGAAAAGGCTGAGTTTGGTCTGTTCTCCACACTAACTCCCATGGATGCTTGTCCACATCACCTGCATTCACATCCAGTTTTTTCTCTTTCTCTTTATACGATCCAAAGGCAAGTCACCTTATCTATTTGAATTTTTCAGCCAGTTGAACACAGAAAGTTGCAGTGCCCTTTGTGTGGGACTACTGAGATATTAAATAATCAAATTGAGAAGATGGTAGGCTGAATGGACCCCACATTGCATACACATTCTAAAACATTTTGTAAATTTGAGGTGGTTCTGGATACAACATAAAGACATATAAGGTCGTATTGTTGCTAAGAGAATCTGTGAGATCTCAAGCTACTCAAACTACCAAAGGTACATACGGTTTTACATAATATATATGGTATGTAGGAATAAATATAGCTTGAGGTATACTCATGCCTTTAAGCGTGTGTCATACGTGTAGTACCTATTCTTTAAAAAGTACTCATTAACTTGCAACCCCACACCAACCAGGTAGAGTAAAAGAGTTAACAAAGTCTTAGATACAGATTGCATCTTACTCTCGGGGCACCAAATACCTCCAGTTTGACATGGAGACTTCTGAATGTAGCTGCTATTTCTCAGGAGGAAAGTACAACTTTACCAACAAGTGCAAGTCAGATAGAGAGAGAGAGATGATGGAGAATGACTACTTTACTACCTACAAAGTACCAACTCATAGCCACTTAGCTGTTGGCCATTCAATTACTATATCCCATCTGAGGATGGAGCTGCTTTTGCCTGTCACGGAGCTCACAGATGCATACTAAACAACTTCATCCCAGCTATTCTTTATACAATTATTTATGCCTAATTCCAGTACCAATAACCAAATAACGACTTGTCACTGGGTAGTCTTAAACATACTATGCATATGACAAAGATTTCAGAAATATACTAACTTATATTTGTATTATAGTTCCATGAAGTTCTTTGCTATATATTGTTCCATGGTTTTCTCTGAGAGAAGGAAGGTGAGACTGCTGCTCCTCCTTGTCTAGGACCAGGCCTGGGACCCCAACTCACTCACAGATACTGACATGTTAATACTTGTTCCATTACTAAAGGAGAAAGGAGTTGCAGTCAGTGCCAAAGGAAAGATCACATCAGAGCCACTATATTCACTGACTAACGGACGTGAAGCTGCTCTGCTGCCATAAGTTCTTTGATCATCTCAGTGCAAACGCAGACTGTGTTGCAAAGAATCAGTATGTTCCTTTGCATCCATCAAAACTACTGACATTCACCCAAGACCTCTTCCTCCCTACACACAGTTTCTGCTGACCCGGCCTGAAATCTAATTCCCTAGCCTCGGAAACAAGCAGGAAAAAAATCACAGGCAAAAAGATGATCATGTTTCATTCATTAGAACACTAGTAGCAGCAAATAAGCAAACTAATAATTGATACTACAAACTTTCACACTAGTGAGGAGTAGCAAATAACGTAGTGCCATGCTGTGAAAAAATAGTGCACATTATTTTCACACTCCTCAGCCCTCCCAATTACTGAAAATAATTATGCAATGATAAGAGCTTTCTCCCTGTTGTGTTTGGACTGATCATAATAAAAAGTCCTTAGGCAAATTTGCAAATTTGAAGTCTAACAACTGCTTTGTTCAGAATGGCAGAGAGCTATAAACTGATAGGAAGAGAGCATTGGAGCAGAGCTGAGAACTGGAGTGATTTGGGTTCACTTAAGAAATTTCTCACCACACCAAGTACAGCCACATACCTAATGGTCCTTCTTACATTTTAAAAATAAAGCAAAAAGAAGAAGAAAAAGTGGTGGTAAGGGAAATCTTTTGTGCTTCAAAAGAACCTTAAGTTCTCTCTAAGTTAGAATAGGTAGTTCTTTTGGTCAGGTCAGTAAAGATGATCTTGTCAGAGAGAAGTACATTTTCAGGGTACAATTTGATGAATTTTCACAAAATCATACATTGGGCAAAATAACTGAAAATCTTACTAAGATATAAAACACTTTAAAAATTCCAGAAAATTTTCTCATTCCTTCTGATGAGTACACACACACACACACACACACACTAGACTTAAGCACTGGTCTGACAATTTTAATCATAGCATATGGTAGTGCTTCATGTAAATGGAATAATATTGGGTAATAAAGGATTGCACTCCTTTGACTAAGGCTTTTTCATCCCATAGTTATTCATCTATGCACTTTTCCTTTCTTATTACGGAGGAGAACTCTATTCCATAATTAGAATATAATTTGTCCATTCACCAGTTGCTAGGCATTTGGGTTCTATTCAGACCAAGGGGAGAGTATTCTAACAAAAGCTGCCATGAGCTTTCATTTATAAGTGACTGACCTAGGGTGATAACCTTCCACTTCATTTCTGTGTGTAAATGCACAGAGCACTGGATAGGTGTAGACAGAGTAAAATGTAAAGTACCACTTGTTTTCCACAAAATGTTTGTGGAATTTTATAATCCTATCAATAGTGTATGGTTGTTCTAATTACTTAATGACTAAAGATGTTGAGCAATTTTTCACACTTGTATAAGTCCTTTATCCAATGTCTCTTGGGAAGTATCTATTTAAAACGTATGCTCAGGAGCTAGAGAGGTGGGTTAGTAGTCAACAATACTGTTACAGAGGAGTACAATTTCGCTTCCAGCATCAGGTGGATCATAACAACTTGTAGCTCTGGCTACAGAGCATCTAGCACCATCTTCTGGCCTTCTCTAGCACCTCCACTTATATACACATACCCATACACATTCACACAGACACACAGACACACAGAGACACACACACACATTCACATACTTAAAAATAAAATAAATCTTAAAACAATCCTATGATCATTATTATTGAATTGTCCTATTATTGAGTTATAATTGTTCTCTAATTATTCTAGATGTGAAAATTGGTTTACTTAACCATATCCTGAACAATTTTTGATAAAAGCTAGTGTGGAAGAAGAAGAAGAAGAAGAAGAAGAAGAAGAAGAAGAAGAAGAAGAAGAAGAAGAAGAAGAAGAAG
>NC_034613.1:48453100-48485987 GCF_900095145.1 Mus pahari | reverse complement strand
GAGGAGGAAGAAGAGAAGGAGGAGGAGGAGGAGAAGAAGGAGGAGGAGGAGAAGAAGGAGGAGGAGGAGGAGGAAGAAAATGATAAAATACCTGACATAAAGAAGAGAAGACTTATTTTGCTCATGGTTTCAGAGGGTTGCATAATCAAGTCAGGAATTGCAATGGAGCAATGGTTCTTTCTTATCATGGGGGCCTGTACTAGATGGATTTCTCTTTTCCTCCCTTTTATTCCATCTGGGTTCACACTCTGTGGAAGTGCCACCCACATTCAAGATAAGTCCTGCACACATTTCACAGACATATCTAAAGAGTGTCCTTTATTCATTTCCTAGGCATTTTGAAATCTAACCAAGTTGTCAGTCAAGGTTGCCCATCACATCTAGTTTACAATGTTTCACTTTTATGATTTTGAGTTCTGTGTCTTGAGAATTCAGTTCACTCTGAAGTCCTCATGACTCACCTCTTTCACTGCTCTTGATTCAGAACCGTCTTTTCTTCTCTTTTCATTTTGTAAATGGCCAACTCCACGCCACCATCATCTTTTCTCAAGACTCCTACACAAGCTCCTTCAAGGTCTAAAGTAGAACTTATAAGTGACATCCTTAGACCCCTTTTCCTTCTTGTCCTTTCTTCAGTCTTCCTTGTTTTGTTGAAGGCGCTACAGTATAAACAGTCATTCAAACTAAAACCTAGGCATCATCTTGAACTTCTTGCTCTCCCTTATTCCCCGTCCCCAACAGATCACCAAGTCCTATGGATTTAACTTCTTACCTAACTTCAAATATGCATTCTTTTCTCTGCCTTCTCATCCACAGCCTTAGCCCAGGCTACCCTCCCTATAGCAGCAGCTCTCTAATTAAATTCTTGTGTTCCCAATCCATTCTCCATTCAGAAGTCAGACTGAATGACTTTTCTAATTATCCACTGTTGCAAAGAAAACACCACCAGATATTTAACAGGATAACACAACCAACATTTTCCTGTGTTTATAAATTCTAGCAGTCAGGATTTGGGGAAATATTGTAAGGAAAGAAAGCTCCTCTCTGCTCCTTTGGTATCTGCTTAGCTGTAAAGAAACTTGCACAAGCTGACAAGTGGAATTACCTGAAAACTTCTGCATTCATATCTGGTACCTGTTGCAGAGTGAAGCTTGGTTTAGCTGAAACTGTCCATCGGAGAGCCTGACTCTATGTTGGTTCTACCATCTGGGAGCTTCAGGGTAGCTAATTTCAATACTGTATGTCTTAAATATTGTTGTTGTTTATAACAATGAGAATTTGAATGAACATTGTGGATTAGTAGATTCTCTATGGCTCTAAATGCCTATCCTTGAAAGTAACATAAATCTCCTAATAATTTAATAATCAAACAAAGTTAGTTCCCATATGTATGTGTATACAGGTAGGAAAATTGCTGTCACTCCTCAATTGAAAGTGGGTCAGAGTTTGGGACCATATACCAAAACAACAGAGTGACCATTTGGACACAAAACATGTCATCAAATTGCTTGACAAAGACTTTCAGTTGCCTTAGCATGACTCTTACATAGGGCTACCCCATCATAGAGAGGCACTTTAGCCCTCCAATAACTTCTGTTCTTCAGAACATCAATTACTTCTTACTCATGAGCAGCCTTTCACCAGGTTCACACAGGACCAATACTAGCTCATATATCACTTGTGCACATTTAAAATGCATCAGTTGACCCGTTCCAGAATTCATGAGTACAGGAGCTAAAGCATGGACTACATGTGTGCCAGACAAACACTGCAGGCATGCAGACAGTGTTCCTTTTCTGGGTTTTACACATACTTTACTTAGCACCTTTGAGGGGGCTCCTCATGTCAGCACGTAGAACATTTATTCACTAGCTACCCAGACCAAATATTTTGTTGTGATGTTGTCTTTTATTACTTTGAAACTTTGTCTAGAGTCTACAAGGAAATCATTCCAGCTCTCTCTTCATACATTGGATCTTAGTCTACCCAGGGCAGTTATGGGTCTTAAATAGTCTCCCCGGCTGGGGGACAGAGAGAAGGCTCAATGGATAAAGGTGATTGCTGCAAAAACTAATGACGTGAGTTCAATCCCTAGAAATCACCTCAAGGAAGACAAGAACTGGCTCCCAAATAGTATCCTCTGACATCCACACACATGTCGTGAACAAAAATGTAAACACATGCACACACACAAAAATTTGTTTTAACAAAAATAGTCTCACTAAGTGAAAAATTCCTAGAAGCATAGACAATACCTCATTCATACTGTGAGGTGGTGCACAAGGGACTCTCTTCCATCCGTTGTCTGGATTCCTGAGTCTATTTTAGTTGGCAACATTTCTCATGGTTTAAACTCATTGACAACACGATATTATCAGTGCCTCAAAGGTCATTCCTTCTTTCGGATGTGTTAGGCACATAAGAAAGGAAGAGACCACATTTTCTGTATCCATTCCTCTGTTGAGGGACATCTGGGTTCTTTCCAGCTTCTGGCTATTATAAATAAGGCTGCTATGAACATAGTGGAGCATGTGTCCTTATTACCAGTAGGAAGATCTTCTGGGTATATGCTCAGGAGAGGTATTGCTGGATCCTCCAGTAGTACTATGTCCAATTTTCTGAGGAACTGCCAGACTCATTTCCAGAGTGGTTTTACAAGCTTGCAATTCCACCAGCAATGGAGGAGTGTTCCTCTTTCTCCACATCCTCGCCAGCATCTGCTGTCACCTGAATTTTTGATCTTAGCCATTCTGACTGGTGTGAAGTGGAATCTCAAGGTTGTTTTGATTTGCATTTCCCTGATGATTAAGGATGTTGAACATTTTTTTTCAGGTGTTTCTCAGTCATTCGATATTCCTCAGTTGAGAATTCTTTGTTTAGTTCTGTGCCCCATTTTTAATGGGGTTATTTGGTTTTCTGAAGTCTGTCTTCTTGAGTTCTTTATATATAATGGATATTAGTCCCCTATCTGATTTAGGATTGGTAAAGATCCTTTCCCAATCTGTTGGTGACCTTTTTGTCTTATTGCCAGTGTCTTTTGCCTTACAGAAGCTTTGCAATTTTATGAGGTCCCATTTGTCAGCCACCAAACGGAGACACTATTGCATATACCAGCAAGATTTTGCTGAAAGGACCCTGATATAGCTGTCTCTTGTGAGGCTATGCCAGTGCCGGGCAAACACTGAAGTGGATGTTCACAGTCAGCTATTGGATGGAATACAGGGCCCCCAATGGAAGAGCTAGAGAAAGTACCCAAGGAGCTGAAGGGGTCTGCAACCCTATAGGTGGAACAACAATATGAACTAACCAGCACCCCCAGAGCTCATGTCTCTAGCTGCATATGTAGCAGAAGATGNNCTAGTTAGCCATCATTGGGAAGAGAGGCCCCCTGGTCTTGCAAACTTTATGTGCCCCATACAGGGGAAGGCCAGGGCCAAGAAGTGGGAGTGGGTAGGTAGGTGAGCGGGGGGGGGGAGGGTATAGGGGACTTTGGGGATAGCATTTAAAATGTAAATGAAGTAAATACCTAATAAAAAATTGGAAAAAAAGAAAGGAAGAGACCAACCATGGAAAAAAAGGGGGTGGGTAGAGAATAGGAAGAAAAGCCACGATAAAATTTTACCTTCCTTGTTCCCTGTGCAGTCCCACCACCACATTATGGACATCAGTCCCTGACTTACCATACAAGAAAATGGTGTATACTTTGAGTGGTCCAGGCTGTTTCCTTTCCACACAGATTATACTCATACCAGAAAACATGAAAATAAAACAGGAGAGGAGGGAGGAGGAGGGGACAGATGGACCTTGATAAAAGCTTTCTGAAAAGCATTCTGGCCTTTCACATCATAAACCTTCCAATCAGAACACTTCCAGAAATCATACCAAAACCTTTTGGTCCAAGCAATTAGAGACTAGAAGTGCTACATACTGAGAGGAGGATGTTCCTTCATAGGTGCTGTGCTACATCCACTCCAGTAGTAACAAGCGCAACAGGCCCCCAAAACCTGGGCGCTGTCCTGAGGTGAAAAGTTCACAGAAACTTAGTCTCCTGGAACTGTGGCATCCTGTATAATGAATGCTCCAATGTCCTTGCTTTAGTTGGTAAACAGATCCATGTGCTTTCCCTTAATATTGCTTTATTATAAGTGCTCCTAAGGTTTGACTTTTTGACATATAGCTAAATTAGATTCTAGGCAGTTCTTGATCCGACCCTGGGATTGGGTAGCTAAGTCCCTACACAGGAATTTACCATTATCTAAGAAGAAGGAAGTTTGTGATCTAAAGAGGAACCAGAGTAGATCTTAGAACTATAGATAGCTGAGTTACACCCATACACAAGTATTTGCAATTGCCTAGAGGGAAGATGGACTACACTATAGACTAGAATAGGAACTATGGCAAGGGCATGAAGCCCTTGCCCCTGGCTTCTAAGTTTAAGCTGACTTTAGGTGGAGCTGTTTTTGATCCCAGCTGTTGACATTGAATTTTATCCCAGTTGGTTCCTGACAGTCCTTCCATGTTTGCATTCCTGTTTTGTGTAACTTCCCTATTTTCTTCTGTATAAAAAGTCTGATGCTTGATTTGACATTACATTCAGATACCATACTCCCTTGTGTCAGTATTTGTCACCCTACTTTCTCCGACTCCCTGCCCACTTGTAACCGAACCCGAGTTTTGCCCATGGATCGGGGACCCAAGTGAGGTCCGTCTGCGGCAGTGCTGAGTAGGGTCTGTGTAAATCCAGAAAAGAATATTCATAGGTAAAAATGTCTGGCAATCAGGTACTTGGTAACATAAAGGACTCAGTAAAAGCAGTAATTTCAAAGATTATTTAACAGCATAGAGAAATGCTCATGATATAATTTAAATTGACAAGGAAAAACACAAAATTATATATGCAATATGCACTAAGTTTTGGCTCCTTCTTATAGTATGAAAACACCAGACAGGTGGGTGGTATACAGCAGTGCCTTGCTCAATACACTAGAAGCACATACTCTGCTATGTAGAATATAGTTATCAAATAACTAAAACCATTATGAACCAATCTCAGTGTTTGGCTTCCCATGGCCTACAAGCCTTATTTAATCTTTCCCACAATCCTTGTGAGTCAGACAGTAGGTGGCATGGTCATAACGTTTACAGGTGAGAAGACTGAAAACCTGAAAGCACAGGTGACTTTGCTCAAAGACACATCATAATTAATAAATGATTGAGCATGTATCCAACCCAAGAAGTCCATTCTGGAGCCAGTGCTCTTTAGCAATGCAGTATCTATTGTGTACACTTTTGCATACATTAGAAGCAAAAAAAGCTGGGAGGAAAAACACCAGAATGTTACCAGTGCCTTATCTCTAGGTGGTAGGACAAGAGGAAATTAACATTCTAGTCTTTTGCTTTCTTCATTTTCCAAATCCCTTGCAATAATTACACATCACTTTCATATTCAGACTTTTAATGAATCCTTTTGCTTTGAGCGGACCAACGATTCCGGAGCTCAATGGTCTACTCCAATCCTTAGTCCTGACCTCACACTTGCCTGTTGGGACCACCCACTCTGATGTTCCCTTGACAATCCCACTCCTCCTCCTCCAGGCTGCAATATAAGCAGCACTTCCTGGCTTAGGTCAGAGCTAAGTCCCTTTGCAGCAGCTCTGCACAGGCTCTGGCTCTCTGCTGGGTATTGATCTAAGCCCTGCAATGCTTTTGCCACTCAGGCTCTCTGCTTCTGGACAAGCCCCGTCTTCCCATGCCCAGTCCCCAGTTCTCACTCTTTCAGTATGACATCATTACAACACCAAAATGTGACAGTTGGTAGGGAGAGTCTGTGTGTAGAGTCCTTGCAGCACAGAGGATTCAGGAACAAGCCACTACTGCCCTCTCTTTCCTCCAACATTTTCATATCCCTCTTCAATTACAGACCCCAAGCTGATTACACTACTCTAATAAGGCTCTGATCAATGCTAAGAAGTTATTTTATGATTCCTGCAGGTTGTATTCCTGTTATTATTACACATCACAGCATCACATTAGCTTTCAAAAAAAACAAACCAGCATTGATTTGCTGACTCACTCTGTGGTCTCCTATGACGCCCAGATCCTTCCATTATGTTTGCATCTGCAGGCAAGGAGAGAATTGATTTCCTCTCCAAGCCTCCATAAGAGGTTCCTGTTCATTCACCTGCCGCTCCAAGCCTCCCCATTCACCCTCAGTACTAAAATTGGACAAGTGTAAAGAACAACGAAACCCCAAGGTACATTTGTAAAGCCCCTGAAATCAAAAGGCTCACAAGTAAACTGGAGGCTTTTACCTCCTTTCCACCAAATCTCTCATTTTTTTTTTAAATTTTAAATAGCCAAAAACATAATTTATTTTGTAGGCTGTAAATCAATACAATGAGACAGTTAAAATCTTAAAGCAAGAAGTTGAGATCTAGATTCAAACACCAAGTTTTATAAATAAACTAGCAAATACATCCCAGCTCTGTCATTATAGAGTTGTTAACTTGGCCTCTTAAGCCTACATTCTTAATGGGAATCATTATGGTATAGTCAGTTTTGCTGTAAGGTGGCAATATGTGTCCCAGCCCACCATGTGAAAGTATTTAAAGAAGACTGGGCATTTATGTGGTCAGAGAGGTGGTACTACAAAATTTCATCCTAAAAAATAGGGGCCTGGTAAATACAACTGCACAGTCCTGCATTAAACACCACATGTTTAAAGGACCTGGAATTTGCTTGTGGAAGTGGAGGGTTGGAAGAGTTGCAGTCAGTGAGCTCTTGTGAAGGAACAGCTGAAGCAAGCCTGGCAAGGTTGGAACAGCGGCTGGGGCTGGGCACATTTTGGTGAACTGAGATGTCAGGAGTATCTGTGATTGTGCACATGTGCATATACTTTATGTATTTCTATATGGTTCACTTTAGATAGACACAATTTATTGTGTTAACTCCAGTGCTTTCTAGTAGAAGAAATGGCACCCAAGAAAAACCAAAGTTCTTGTTATGCTCAAATTATTTCCTAATACATCAATCACATTAGAGCAAATTCCCAATTTTCAAAACAAGACTCTCTAGCAGAACTGACTGTACTACCCTCCCACCATGGGAAGATTACGCAAAGTACTCCCATGGATAATGCCTTTGACGAAAAGGCCTGGCACATGATAAGTTCTCAGTAAATGATGGCTGCAGTTATCCAAAACAATAATACTAGTTCAAACTGCGTGGAAACTTGAAGTGCTTATAGGTGTAAACTGGCACTGTCTGGATATCATTTCATCATCCTACATCTGATGAGAGGTAACAGAAGTCATTCCAACCTTAGTTCTATTTACACTGTCCATTCTCCTGATACCCCATCCTAACCCCAATCAGATGTCTGGGACATTTCAATGAAGTCAATGACAATCTTTTATGGCCTTAGAGTACCAGACAGGGCTAGTTAATGAAAGTCCTTTAAGAGGAGCCAAGCAGGGAAGCCCCTAAGCCACAAAGAACATAGTCTGTAATGGTCACCAGTAACAATGAGGTACAATGAAAGCTGGGGTGCGGTGGCTGGACATTTCCCATTATGCCAGAGCACAGACAGGATTAAAACAATGCTTTAAGAGCAAATGTCCTCACCAAAGGTGGCCCAGAGCTAACGCCAACAGAAAGGAACCTGCCCCCCTGGTCAGGCAGGTTTCCTGGGTGCCTGCTGCTGGCACCAGCCCATCACGATTGGTTTAGAACAGAGGTTGTGTTCCAGTCATCAGTGACCCTAAGATCCTGGGCATGCTAGGATGCCTGTAGCATGGAGAGTCCTCTAAGCATTTGGCAAAATCCAACACACATTCATGATAAAAAGTCTTAGAAAGATCAGGATTTCAAAGCCCATTCCTAAACGTAATAAAAGCAATATACAGCAAACCAGTAGCCAACATCAAAGTAAATGGAGAGAAACTCAAAGCAATCCCACTAAAATCTGGGACTAGACAAGGCTGCCCACTTTCTCCCTACCTATTCAATATAGTACTTGAAGTCCTAGCCAGAGCAATCCAACTACAAAAGGAGATCAAGGGGATGCAAACTGGAAAGGAAGAAATCAAAATATCACTATTTGCAGATGATATGATAGTATATATAAGTGACCCTAAAAATTCCACCAGAGAACTCCTAAACCTGAGAAACAGCTTCAGTGCAGTAGCTGGATATAAAATTAACTCAAACAAATCAATGGCCTTTTCTCTACACAAAGGGTAAACAGGCTGAAAAAGAAATTAGGGAAACAACAACCTTCATAATAGTCACAAATAATATAAAATACCTTGGTGTGACTCTAACTAAGGAAGTGAAAGATCTGTATGATAGGAACTTCAAGTGTCTGAAGAAAGAAATAGAAGAATATCTCAGAAGATGGAAAGATGTCCCATGCTCATGGATTGGCAGGATTAACATAGTCAAAATGTCTATCTTGCCAAAAGCAATCTACAGATTCAGTGCAATCCCCATCAAAATTCCAACTCAATTCTTCACTGAGTTAGAAAGGGCAATTTGCAAATTCATCTGGAATAACAAAAAACCTAGGATAGCAAAAACTATTCTCAACAATAAAAGAACCTCTGGGGAAATTACCATGCCTGACCTCAGGCTGTGCTACAGAGCAATTGTGATAAAAANTGCATGGTACTGGTACAGCGACAGACATGTAGATCAATGGAATAGAATTGAAGACCCAGAAATGAACCCACCCACCTATGGTCACTTGATTTTTGACAAGGGAGCTAAAACCATCCAGTGGAAAAAAGACAGCATTTTNAACAAATGGTGCTGGCACAACTGGCAGTTATCATGTAGAAGAATGAGAATTGATCCATTCTTATCTCCTTGTACTAAGGTCAAGTCTAAGTGGATCAAGGAATGCCACATAAAACCAGAGACACTGTAACTTATAGAGGAGAAAGTGGGGAAAATCCTCGAAGATATGGGCACAGGGGAAAAATTCCTGAACAGAACAGCAATGGCTTGTGCTGTAAGATAAAGAATCAACAAATGGGACCTCATAAAATTGCAAAGCTTCTGTAAGGCAAAAGACACTGGCAATATGACAAAATGGCCACTAACAGATCTTTACCAATACTAAATCCATTAGGGGACTAATATCCCATATATATAAAGAACTCAAGAAGTTGGACTCCAGAAAATCAAATAACGCCATTTAAAAATGTGGTACAGAGCTAAACAAAGAATTCTCAAATGAGGAATACCAAATGGCTGAGAAGCACCTGAAAAAATGTTCAACATCCTTAATCAGCAGGGAAATGCAAATCAAAACAACCCTGAGATTCTACCTCATGCCAATCAGAATGGCTAAGATCAAAAATTCAGGTGACAGAAGATGCTGTCAAGGATGTGGAGAAAGAGGAACACTCCTCCATTGCTGGTGGGATTGCAAGCTTGTACAACCACTCTAGAAAACCGTTTGGCAGTTCCTCAGAAAATTGGACATAGTACTACCAAAAGATCTAGCAATTCCATTCCTGGGCATATACCCAGAAAATATTCCAACTTGCAATAAGGACACATGCTCCACTGTGTTCATAGCAGTCATATTTATAATAGCCAGAAGCTGGAAAGAACCCAGATGTCCCTCAACAGAAGAATGAATACAGAAAACATCGTACATTTACATAATGGAGTACTACTCGGCTATTAAAAACAATGAATTTATGAAATTCCTAGGCAAATGGATGGCTCTGGAGGATATCATCCTGAGTGAGGTAACCCAATCACAAAAGAACATACTTGTTATGCACTCACTGATAAGTGGCTATTAGCCCAGAAACTTAGAATACCCAAGATACAATTTGCAAAACACATGAAACTCAAGAAAAAGGAAGACCAAAGTGTTGATAATTCATCCCTTATAACAGTGAACAAAATACCCATGGAAGGAGTTACAGAGACAAAGTTCGGAGCTGAGACAGAAGGAAGGATCATCCAGAGACTGCCCCACCCAGGGATCCGTCCCATAATCAGCCACCAAACCCAGACACGATTGCATATGCCAGCAAGATTTTGCTGACAGGACCCTGATACAGCTATCTCTTGTGAGGCTATGCCAGTGCCTGGCAAAATACAGAAGTGGATTTTCACAGTCATCTATTGGATGGAACACAGGGCCCTTAATGAAGGAGCTAGAGAAAGTACCCAAGGAGCTAAAGGGGTCTGCAACCTTATAGGAGGAACAACATTATGAATTACCCAGTACCCCCAGAACTATGTCTCTAGTTGCATATGTAGCAGAGGATGGCCTAGTCAGCCATCAATGGGAGGAGGGGCCCTTGATCTTGTGAAGATCATATACCCCAGTACAGGGAAATGCCAGGGCCAGGAAGCAGGAGTCAGTGGGTTGGGCAGTAGCATGGGGGGAGGGTATAGGGGACTTTCCGGATAACATTTGAAATGTAAATGAAGAAAATATCTAATAAAAAATGTTAAAAAAAAAAAGAGCAAGAGTCCGAAACCCTTTTCAGTAAATGGCCAGATTGTAAGATTTTAGAAGCAATCAGTGTTCCATTGCAACACAGAAGATGGAAGCAGCCATAGGCAGTCTTCACACTAATGACCATGGCTCTGTTCCAGTAAAACTTCATTTATGGCAGTGGCAGCGGGCTGGATGTAGTATGCAGGCCTTACATTGCCTATTCTTGTTTTAGGGAAGTCTTATTTAATAGAAGTACAATCTGTGGCACAATTATAAATCACATAATTAATTAAAATTTTTTCTTTTTTTCCAATTTTTTATTAGGTATTTACTTCAGTTACATTTCAAGTGCTATCCCAAAAGTTCCCTATACCCTCCCCCTGCCCTGCTCCCCTAGCCACCCATTCCCACTTCTTGACCCTGTTGTTCCCCTGTACTGGGGCATATAATGTTTGCAAGACCAAGGAACCTATCTTGCCAGTGATGGCCAAGTAGGCCATCTTCTGCTACATATGCAGGTAGAGACATGAGCTCTGGGGGTACTGGTTAGTTCACATTGTTTTTCCACCTATAGGGTTGCAGACCCCTTCAGCTCCTTGGGTACTTTCTCTAGCTCCTCCATTGGGGNCCCTGTGTTCCATCCAATAGCTGACTATGAGCATCCACTTCTGTGTTTTCCAGGCACTGGCATAGCCTCACAAGAGAGAGCTATATCAGGGTCCCTTTAGCAAAATCTTGCTGGCATATGCAATCGTGTCTGGGTTTGATGGCTGATTATGGGATGGACCCCTGGGTAGGGCAGTTTCTAGATGGTCCATCCTTTCATCTCAGCTCCAAACTTTGTCTCTGTAACTCTTTCCATAGGTGTTTTGTTCCCAATTCTAAGAAGGGGCGAAGTGTACACACTTTGGTCTTCATTCTTGAGTTTCATGTGTTTTGCAAATTGTATCTTGGGTATTCTAAGTTTCTGGGCTAATAGCCACTTATCAGTGAGTGCATATCATGTGAGTTCTTTTGTGATTGGGTTACCTCACTCAGGATGATACCCTCCAGATCCATCCATTTGCCTAGGAATTTCATAAATTCAAGGTTTTTAATAGCTGAGTAGTACTCTATTGTGTAAATGTACCACATTTTCTGTATCCATTCCTCTGTTGAGGGACATCTGGGTTCTTTCCAGCTTCTGGCTATTATAAATAAGGCTGCTACGAGCATAGGGGAGCATGTGTTCTTATTACCAGTTGGAACATCTTCTGGNTATATGCCCAGGAGAGGTATTGCTGGATCCTCCNGTAGTACTATGTCCAATTTTCTGAGGAATTGCCAGACTGATTTCCAGAGTGGTTGTACAAGCTTGCAATCCCACCAACAATGGAGGAGTCTTTTTTTTTCTCCACATCTGCGCCAGCATCTGCTGTCATGTGAATTTTTGATCTTAGCCATTCTGACTGGCTTGAGGTAGAATCTCAGGGTTGTTTTGATTTGCATTTAATAATTTTTCTAATAGCCACATTTTAAAAAGTCAATAGAAACAAGTGCGATTTGTTCTAATGATATGTTTATGTAACGTGATAATAGCTTTAAAAATATTAATGTCAATGTATAACCAGTGACATATGAGATATTTTGCATTATTTTTGTTATACTAGGTCTTTCAAATATGTTATGCATTGAACTGCATCAACCCAGAGATGCTGAAGTCAAACTCCAAGTGACTGTGACTGTGACTATGACTCTGAAAATAGGAATTGTGCAGATCTTTGGTAAGATCTTTACAGTGGATTCTAGTCTGGTGCCTGCCCTGTTATGCCCAGAAAGCCTTATAATGTAACTGTGTCTTTTCGTACTGTCTTGATGTATGTATGACATCATCAACCTCCAGTTCCAAACCAGTTTGGAGTGAAACGCTTATTCCAATCTTCCTGTAGGCAGCCAGAAGAAGGAGAAGCTGTCAATTAATAATTAATAAAAAACATACCATCACGCTTCTCATGAAAGCTAATGCCACTTCCAGAAGAAATTGACTTTTAGTCACAGAGGGGATTTTCTCAATTGTATCTGTAAAAGGAGAAGAGGTTTTAGAAGCTTATATAACATGTCACATGCCTCCCTCACTCCCACTTAGCTACAGATTAATTTCCCCTCAAATGTATTTGCAAAAGCTGACTTTTTCAGCCAGGCAGAAAAAAAATGCAACATTCAAATTCGTCATCTGTATAGAACTTGTGATAAAGAGTTTTAAAGAAGTGCAATGTCACAGCTACCCTGGCATTGTTAATCCTTGATGGGGGGGGAGGGGAGGGATGTGCAGGAAAGCTTTGTAAATGCTACAACTGTCACACATTGTTTTTTTTTCTTTTTCTTTTTTTTAAAGTAACGGTAAGATTGAAGTCCTGTGCAGATTTTATAGAAAAGAAGGCTCTACAAGGGCTTATACAGTGAAAACAATGCTGACAGATACCATAGCAACCGGGCTGCTTGTGGCCTGGTAAAAATCAAAATTGGTCTGATGATCAGGCATGTTCTGTGTGTCAGGCAATGTGTGTCTGAATAGAAAGCTACTCTCAATAAAAATCAATTTCAGGGATAATAGTGATCAAGAAAGGAGAACATTGTCTCTGCACACATTTCGCCCAGTCTACGAAGATATCACACACACACACACACACACACACACACACACACACACACACACACACACAGTTGCATGTTTATGCAGGAATGCTGAAGCAGAAAGGGTCCCTGTAGAGGCGAGGCATCCACTGTACTGCTCCCCCATCAAAGGGGCTATGCTCCCAGATGTAGGTAGCACTTCGATTTCTGCAGAATGACCTTCTCTCTTCTCCCTTTTCCAAACTGTCGTGGAATTCTTTCTGGTGTGCGTTCCATTACTCTTCCATCTTGTTTCAGTTTGTCTCATCATTTGGGAGATTGTTTTCCTTACATTGTGTTTTAGATTTGATGATAGTTCAGCCCAATTCCGAATAAATCCTCTGCTCTCTAGTTCAGCCTTATCCACTGGTTTATAGTCTGAACTATTTCCATTCAATTGTGATACCAGCGTTAGTCTCCATGAACATGAATGAACCTCTGTCTCTCCTCAGAGTCACTACACTTTATTATCTCTGTGTGAAAGGAACTTCGATGGACAGCCTTCCTTTCTCTCCATGCTCCTAACCCCATAGAGGACTCACTATACACAAGTTCAGTACAGCAGAAAGAAGAACAATAACAGAAACTAGTTCTGTGAGTTTCAAGTTTCATTAGCCTCTCGGATGCTTACTCCACCACGAGATTTTTCTCCATTGCCCCTGCAAGGAAACCAAGACTCAGAGTCAGAGTGCAAACACTGAAAGAGTCAAGATCCCAAGTTCTAATTCCCGGACATACATAGTACATCAGAAGCCCCAGGCATGCTCAGGGCCTCACTACTTTGCCTGGAGTTCAAGGACCTTGATCTAAATAACGACTATCACCTTCAAAACTGCTAGTGATACCATGAAAACAGCCAAATGACCCTTTCTGTGGGTCCACTCTGAAATGCAACTATTAAACCAATCTTCAAAGAAGGCTAATTACACAAAATAAACTGATAGAGCAGTGAGGGGCTCTCAGGCATTTGTTACTTCTCTCGGGCATCCTGTCTACTTTCTCCAAAGTACACAAGCTTGTTAATTTTCTGCCAGTAGTGCATGCAGTTCTCTTTCTTGCATGAAGTTTGCACCATTGCCCAGGAAACATTTAGATACTGGCAAGAGACATCAAGTTTGAGCCTTGAACTTGACACATATGCAACAATGAAATTAGAAATGTGAGGCAAGCAATACAGAGAGAGGGAAAACATGGACTGGAGAGACAGTTCAGTGGTCAAGAGATAATATGCCCTACCCAGAGGACCAGAGATTGGCTCCCAGTACCCACACAAGACAGCTCGCAACCACCTGTAACTTCTTCTGCTGGACTCTGCAGGCATCTGCTGTACACACATGAAGAAATGCAAAGGCACACACATAATTAAAAATAACAGTAATAAATCTTTACAAAATGAAAAGCTCCCTACCATATAATTGATTCTAAAACCTTTAGAGTTTTTGAAGGTGGCACGCGGCCGTTTTGTTTGTTCGTTTTGCAATATATTTCTCTTAGCATTTTCCCCTTGCCAATCTCTTAGAGATTTTACAATCTCTTACAGTTCCTTTCAATAAACAAACAAAAACCCCCACGACATTTAGTGATGGGTGCTGAATCTGGATGCTCTACTTGTTGAGTTTATATTAAAGGGATACTTTCCTGTTCACTTTATGTGAAAGGAGAGGAGTGGGGGAACCTCATGTAAGAGAAGATAATGCTGTATGTAATTGAGATGGTAATAATTCTCACTGTTGAAGGTAAAAACATTCTACCATTTCCAGGTATGAAGACACCTTCTCACAGCCTCCTGCTATTCAACACCACAATTCATTAGGATTGGACAGGGCCATTAAGAAACAGGGAACAAGGGAAAATGAGTGCTGGTGTTACAAGCCCCAAGGCCAAACTCAGAAATGAATGACAATTAGATTGCCATTCAAACCGCATAGGCGATTCAGACACACATTTTGAAATCCATCCACATTTGCAGAAGGGAGAGGTAGACAACGCCTGGAATGTTGTCTTTCAGAAGTATTAATGATGCACTATAAATTTTGTCCACGTTTTAATGATAATTCAGTCCTCGTTAAGCACCGGTGCTGATAGCAAGCTACACTTCGGCACAGCGGGTCCTTGCAAATTTATTTTCCCTTTGTTAAATCCAGTTTACTTTAATAGTTTGCCGAGCAGTAGACAGAAGCTGAGCGGGGGTGGAAATCGATGTCTGTGTCTGATCAGATACTGGCTTTCTCTAAAGCAGTAGGGCCGAACTCCTGTGGCACCAAAACATCTTCGTAAGAGATGGGGCTGTGCTAGGGACTTCGGGGTCGTTTGTTTATAGGTATCTTGCCCCTTCCTCTTTAGAGTTCTTTCCCCAAGCAAAAATAGTGACAAGGGCAGCAAATGACAGTCACAAAGGCCCTGGGACAAAGAGGGTTTGTAGGGACTGTGTCCCCACTCTCCACAGTCCTGGTTAGTTCAGGACGCCACGCCTGTAACCCTGACTGAACCTCTGAGCAGCAGCTCCTGTGAGGAGACCCTTGGGACATAGACACAGCAAAATAAATACACTGGGTTTGGGAATAGTTTTGCTAAAGGAATAAAGGTTGCAGATTAACCCTAAATCTACATCCTTTAAATCTGAGGAAGTGTATGTCGCACTGTGCCCGTGGGTGGTTTTAGTAAATCCCCTTTAGAGGGTCCAGGCTAACCCGGACCACTGACACCCCGCACAGTGACAGCAATGGAGCACCAGAGGGCGCCTTACGCTTTTCTTGAGGTGGCCTCGAGATGGGTGAGGGCAGGAGTTAGGGTCTCTTAGAGAGTGGGTAGTAACAGAAGTCTGGACTAACCCACCGGAACCTCAGCTCATTGCATTGCCCACACTGCCCCTAGACCTCCCTGAGCAGCCAATTGGGAGAAGTCTGAGCATCTCTGAAACATCCGACCAGCTTTTAGACTAACAACCCAGAAAACGCAATGAAGGAAGGGAAGCGTCTGCAGCGTGCACAGAAACTGAACCAAATGTCATTTTTAAATTGCCTAGGATGAGCATTTGTCATCATCAAACTCTATCTTTCAGCACAGTCCACACTCCTGGGCTGGCTGTGTCCTAAAGTACACTCCATCTCACTGATGTAGAAGCCCTACACACCCAGGAGGGTTTTGATTGGAAGTATTTCTTGCAAAGACAGCACCATCAGGGTTCTGACAACTTGCACACTATGTCATCTAATTTCCCAAACATTCTCCAGAGACATTCTTAGATGCATAAACTGAGGCTCAAATGGGTTATAAATTCTTTCCAAGTTCACAGATATCCCGTGTTCATTATAGTTCTGGGCATTGCTTCCCTGATTTTTTTTTTTTGGGGGGGGGGAGCAGCTGTTCAAATGGCTACTTGCACCCTTCTTCAAACTGTCAAAAAAAATACTGGAACTAAAAGGATTCCTATGGTGCATAAAATACTGTCTATAACTGTAATCTGCTTCCATTTTGGGAATGCCCCTGCACTAGCCCGGGATACTCTTTGGCTGCTGTATCTCAATGTGCTTTAAGAAAGGCTCCTGGTCTGAGTCAGGGAATAGCAGTACACATGTGAAGAGCCTTTCAGCACACAAGGAAATGGACTAGTATTCCTTTGCCTCAGAAGCATCAACAACCACCCTCCTTTAAGCTGTTCACGCCAAGGTGTGATATCTTCCCAGCAACCTTGAGCCCACACTAGCTTCTTCGGCTACTGAGTTCTTCCCAGCACTCAATTTGTGAATCCTCATGTAGCAACACACTTGTTTCCATGTCTTCTTTTCTGATTCTCTCTTGTGTTTCTAGCTCACCAGTGAGCTGATGGGAACAGCGGGAGAAGAGGCCATGCCATTAGTGGACTGGCAGTGGCTCTCAGGGTTGTGAAATTGAATTATGACTACTTCTCTGCTTATGGTATCTACCACTTCCCATCAGTTAGTTAAACAAGGTGGAATTGTTTGGCTTTTTTCTGGCTTTTGGTTTATATCTTTAAAACAGTGAGGTCCAGTGACAGGTGTAATTTATATTTTAAAAAAGAGCACAGAAACTAAAAATCTGAACGGTTTCCTTTGTCCTGCACTGTGCATACTTCATTTTCTTTTCTCACGTGGGCCTCTATTTCATCTCTCTTTTGCAACTTCGATTAGAGGTGCTCATTTACATTACAGATGTAGGTTAAAATTAAGTAGACATACTCCCACACGGTAGATCTCTGTCCACTTGTTATGTGGACTGTGATCAGACCCATTGAACTAGGCACTTCCTCATTCCTCTATAAGACAGGATCTAGACTGGTGGCTACCAGGGAACAATGGAAGGTATGTGGTAAGGAAGAATAGTTGAGTAGTGATAGAGATACATGATGAAAAGGGCAGAGTGGACAGCAGAATAGACTTGGAAAATGAGAAACAAGGCTGTTTGAATGCCATAGAAGGTCATAACTGGGCCTCCTGAAACTCTAAAGGTGTGGGGCATCTAGATAGACCATTAAAACTACCCAAGTGATCCCATCCAGAGTGTCCAGATTGACCACTTCATGCTGAGCTGCTACCACAGCTTAAATGGGAGGTCCTCAGGCTAGTTGGCTGCTTTGGGCTGAATACACAGCGAGAATTTCATTCAAACTGCATTCAGAAAAAGAGTCCACCTCGAAAATGAATGAATCAAGTCAACGAGTCCCAGTGGGTGCTGACACCACAGAAAGAGAGACAATCAGACATCATCAGCCTCCTGATGGAAGCACCATAACACCATCTATGAAGAAGGCGAGTGTGAATCTGATCAAGCATCTATCAAACTGCCAATTTTGGGGAAATCCAAAGGACACAGGGACATGTCCAAAGGGCACTGCAGAATGCAATCAACAAGCTTCAAACTCCAGGCAGCTCTACCAGAACAAACGATCTCAGTACTCCGACAAAGAAACTGGGAGGAGAGAATCTGGTAAAAAAAAAAAAAATGGTTGAAAACACATATCAAACTATTGTAATATGTAGAGCTTATTTAAAACCTAACTTAAAAAAACCTATGAAATGAAAATTTCCAATAGCATTTAAGAGATGTTCCAACCTTTGTTAGAGTTTGTGATAATTTCTATTATTTTAGATGTGAAGATGATGTGTTTCTCTTTAAAAGACTCCTGTGGCCTGCCTGACAATGTATGTCTAATTGGTATGCTAGTGACATGAAGGTTATAGGGGCAACCAACTGCTTTCTGATTGGATTTGAGACCCATTAACAGGAATAGTGCCCAGTAATATAAATCTGGTCAAAAGTCCAAAGCTCAGGAGGTCATAAGACTAGAAAAAATGTACTACAAATTGTCAAACTGCTGTTTATGTGTATACCCATAGACTTGGAATGCTCTCAACCCTGTTCAGAGAACCCTTTTTCTGCAGTGGGAAGCAGTTGATGCATCAAGATATAACTGGTCAAAGTACTGAGTATAAGTGATTGCTGAGTATTTATCCTCAAAAGGTACATATGTATTAGTATCCTTCATCCATGTGTCAAGAACACCATAAAAGAGGGGGGAGAAAGAATATAAGAACCAGAGGTGAGAAGAATACTATGAAACACTGGCTTCTGGCTATGGTGTGGCCATTACACTTATGAACTCACAGTTATGGGTTATCTGCACAAAACCTTAGTAATATCAGCTTTAAAAAATGTTCACCATATATAGAAAGAGATCCAAAAGTAAAGTTTTAGCAAGTGCAGATAATTGCATATTTTTCTCTATCTATTCACCAATAGATGAACATTTGAGTTCTTTCTGCTTTTGACTATTGTGATTAGTGCTGTTGGTAAATATGTGGAGAGAAAGAAAGATCAGTAGTCGCTAGGTAACAGTGGAAAGGAACGATAAGGAGAATGGGTCTAACAGTGGAAAGGAAGGTAAGGAGAATGGGTCTAATGGATTTTCTTGGAGAATCATCATCTAAAACTAGATTATGGTGTTCTTAAAATGCTACATTTAAAATTTTTATTTTGTGGGGGAAGAGGCATGTATCATGTGTGCCACAGGACACATATGGAAGTCACAGATTAACTTTCAGAAGTCATTTCTCTACTTCTAGCGTGTAAATCTTAGGAACTGAACTCAGGTTCCCAGGCTTGGCAAAAAACCAACGTTACCTTCTGAGCCATCTTGTTGGCCTGATTGTGGTAATATTTTACAACTTTGTAAATTTACATAAAAACATTGAATTTCATTGTCACATCAGTGAATTTTATAGAAAGTAAATGGTGCCTCAAAAAATAACTGTTTCTCTTTTAATGCTATAGGGGATGGGAGGAATGAATGGGTAGTAGTGAAATGAAACAGAATTGGTCATGAATTTGTAATTGCTTAGGCTGGGTGATGGGTGCATAAGATTTATTAAGATACTGTTTTTAGCTTTATGCTTGAAATTTTCCACAATAAAGAGGGTTGAAAGAGAAGGAATGAGCTTAAAAATTCAGTCATCAAGGGCAGAGTTTCCCAGTGACCTGCTTCTCTCCCAATACCTTGATTCAGTTCTACATTGTCATTCATGATCTCTATATCTCTTGCCTGCTCTCTCACAACCTGTTGGTCCAGGGTCTTGACATGCTCTAGTCCAAATCCTAGGGGATATAGTGTAAATATACTAGTTGGGACTACTTTTAGGTAAAAACACTTGCTATCAGCATAGGTAGTGGTCATCCTTGGGTCAGATGCCCATTTCATGTCTAAATAGTACACATTAGTATCAAAACCTGAATCTGACACACAAAATGATTTGACTGAAGTTCTCTGGATAAAGTATTGAAGAATAATTCATTTGGGATTGAAGTGGACACAGTAGACTCTAATAGCATGTTCCACTAGCACCCCCCCCACACACACACCTTTTTTAAAATAATCTACAAACCTTGAAACAGACTGATTTTACTTCTGGCATGGTTTCTGCTGGACATGGCTTCAGGAGTTGGACCTGAAAGCTGGAGTGTAATTCATCAAATGAGAATGAAGGAGTGTGGCAGAAAGTAGCCCACTCTAGCCTTGAAGAGCATATGGCAAGTCAAACTCTTCAGAGGGATTAGGACACCTAAGTGTGAACTAAAGTGACTCAAGGACCTACCACAAAGCTGAAAGCCTACTTATCCAGGCTTGCCAACAGTCCTTAGCATCTTCATTATGGTCACCAAATTCTGTCCATAATGATGCTGAGAAAGGAAAGTGGAGGGAAAGAGACAGACTGGAAGATGAGACCTGTTTCTGCCTACCTTGAAGTAAGGCAAGTGAGGGTAAGTAGCTCATTAGATCATGTCTAATGCATTGGAAATGCTTGATTATAAACACTTTCTGGGTTATTACCCTATGCATGCATTCTCAACCACCTACAGATATGGCATGTTGCCTTAGGCAGGAAAAGTGCTACATTTGAGCAAAGAAAGCTATTCAACCTCCAAGCCCCATTGGCTCGATCCACTTGTGTACACCACTGGGACAGTAGGAGTCTGCTCAAGTTATAGTTACTCTCTAGTCACCACTCCAGTTTTGGGGAGGGTTCAACACTGAAGTAAGTTTAAATATTGTGCAGATGACCTAAGTTGACACAACTAACTCCAATTAACAAGTGCCCTTTCCCCTCTACTCTTTGACTCTAAAAGGTCTCTACTAGTACTAAACTAAGCTCTATCCTTGTTGGTATACATAATTATTCACCATTGGAGGTCTATAGTACCAAGAGTCATGGTATTTGAAAAGGCTTTCTGGTTCCTAACTGGATGTCTTAATCAGGGTTTCTATTCCTGCACAGCATCATGACCAAGAAGCAAGTTGGGGAGGAAAGGGTTTATTCAGCTTACATTTCCATACTGTTGTTGATCACCAAAGGATTCAGGACTGGAACTCAAGCAGGTCAGGGAGCAGGAGCTGATGCAGAGGCCATGGAGGGATGTTCTTTACTGGCTTGCTTCCCCTGGCTTGCTCAGCCTGCTCTCTTATAGAACCAAGACTACCAGCCCAGAGATGGCACCACCCACAAGGGGACCTCCCCACTTGATCACTAATTGAGAAAATGCCTTGCAGCTGGATCTCATGGAGGCATTTACTCAACTGAAGCTCCTTTCTCTGTGATAACTCCAGCTGTGTCAAGTTGACACAAAATTAGCCAGTACACTGGATAAAATTCAGTTACAAGAAAGAAAGACCTGCCTACACTACACAGTGCCTACCCCAGTGGTCTGTGCTCAGTTCTTCAAATGTAAGCTAGACAAACACACCTTTGGATTCTGAGCTGTCATGTACTCTCTGGGTCCTAATGTTTCCCACAGCTCTATGACACAGATGAGCAAACACTCTCTCTCAGAGGAAATCATGACATCTCCATTGAGAAACAAGAAATCAAGGTGAGGAAAACTCTGAGACATTCCCTCACCTCTCGTAACTCTTTTTCTCAGGTTAAGTTCTCTGGGAGGTTTCCTGCTTTCAAGGTCTATTCATTTTTCACACTCATTTACCTTTCTCTTTAGTGGGCTGATTTTTTTAAAGTATATTGGTGATTGTGTGATAAAAGTAATTGTTTTTGTGGGTTTTTTTTTTTTTTCGGAAAAAGCATTTCCTGGCCATTCCACACACAAGCAACCTTTTCACCACGGAAAGTTCCTTACCCCTAAGGTATTAGGAGAATTTGCCCATGTCAGTCAGATAGATCCCTTTCACTGTTGGAAGTACTTAATACAATTTCCCCAGCTATGGAGTTTCTAAGAGTGAATGACTCCTAGATTCAAGAACTCTGCATAAGTTTGTTGAACATCCACATTCATCCTAGTCCATAAGAGCACAATAACTGAGGTGCAAGGATAACAGTGAACTCAGAGAACTGTGTTCTCAAGAAACAATAAATTTGGTCAGTAGAGTATCTTGTGTGGCAGTTTCCGCTAAAATTCAAACAGTCTATCCTGCAGTGCAGTGGATTAAGAAAGGAAGTAAATAACTCAAACTAGCCTCAGGAACTTCCTGAAATTAACCAGATTCACTTAGCCCCCTCCCTTCTCCAAAGCATATAAACAGAAAAGAATGCTTAAGTTACTTTCAGACAAGTCCCTTCTTTCACCTAGAAGCAGAGACCAGCTGAACTATCTAGAAGCAGTATATACCAACTGATGCACCTGCCAAGGACATTCTCCAACCTATTGAGCTGCCTACAGGCTATCACAGTGCTGGGGTGGACTTTGGTAATGCATCTGTCTCTGAGTCATTTCTGCTCCTGTAAATGACCTCTCACCCATATTCCTGTAAGTAACCACAGTAAAAATCTGGTTTGCTAAAAAAAAAAGCTAGACTTTGGTGGTGTCTATACTATAGTCTGTCTTGGGTTCCCTATCTGGGGTGAATAGTTATGTGTGTATTACCTCTCCCCCAGGAAAAGTGTCACACAATTGAGTATCACAGCGCACTTTGGGAAAAATTTAGTAGGCAGAGTACAGGGCTGGCATGATAGAATTGAAAATGTTATTTTAAGACCTTTTCTCCAAAAGCAGACAATTCAGTGTCAGTAACCACATATGTTTGAATCCAGAGCTTAACATAGAGATACTAGAGGGATCCACATAGTTTTTCCATGGCTATGTCAATCTTCGAATTCCATTCTTATGGTCATTAATACACACTGGAAAATAATGTGAATAGAAACATTGGGACAAAATATAGACATCCTTGATGTGGGCTCACTGCCTCATTCAAATGAGGAAACTGTAAATGGAAGAGAAACAGAAACAGAAAGGAAACAGTCTATCTACCATGAAAGAGGCTGAATGTTGGTGTTCCTTTGACATTTTATGTCTCTCCCCAATGTGACTGTATTAGGAAGCATGGCCTTTGGGAGCTGTAATTGTCATGAGAGGACCACTCTCATGAAATGGATTAGTGACCTTATAAAAGGAACTTCAGAGAGCTCTCTATCTGTCTGCTCCCCATGTAAGGACACAGAAGACAGTGGATCACAACCCACCATAACTTAACCCTGCTTATACCCTGGCCTCAGATTTTTAGCTTCTATCCTATGAAAAATAAATGCCTGTTGTGTTTTATAGCCCACCCAGTATGTAATACTTTGTTATGGTACCCTGCTCTAATAATAGTAATTGAGACAGGCTATAACTCAGATTCTCTCATATTTCAGATAGCATAACCCCATGCCCTTTTCCATATTGTTCTTCAATCCTGGACACCCATGGAAGATCTATCATCAGTAACAAATTCACATCAAGCAATTGTGGATGAGGGTCAGCAAAACCAAAACCAGTATGCCTAGTGGGCGATGAAAAGCCAAAGAAAACCTCCTCATGCTTACTTCATTATAGTAGAAGGAATCCCGAACAAATAGAAACATTAGTTTTAGAAAAAGTTAACATCAATAACCATGAGAAGCTTTTTAGAGTTGCTTTTTTGAAAATCCATAGTGTGCCAATGACTTCAAAATGCCAGAAACTGGGAAAGAAACATTTTTAAACAACTAAGAAGCTAAGTAAAAATGATGGGTAGTATTAACAAAATCTCCATATGGAATGATGCACCAAGCAAAGGAAGCAGACATTCCCCATAAGTTGAAGGACAGAGACTAACTAAAATCACAGGAGACTATTGGGAGTGGAGAGGAACCAAACAAGGTACTTGAAAGCCAAAGGATAAAGGCTAGTCTGGTATTACCGATGGGAAATGATAGTAAGACAAATTAGTGGAACAGCCCTCAATTGAGAAAATGGCCATACTTGGAAAGCCAGAAAGTGAACATATACCAAACTGAATGTCACAGAGATGTCTAGACTGTTTTAACTAGCACTGGGAGTATCCAAGTCATTGGCCTAGACATTGACAAATGTTGCTGTTGAAGAAGGCCTAAAGGATAGCCTTACTTTTCACTAACACTCAGAGTTAAAATGTTCCCCATGAACTTCACCAAAAGGTGCACCCTATCCTAAATGGAGGACTCTATTGCCAAGGCTGTTTCTTTTATAAGGTAAGGACATAAAAAACCCCACATACCAATTGAAAAAAAAAAACATTGTTTCTAGTAAAAATGGACTCAGTGACCACGGGAACAACCATTTTCAGAAGAAGAAACTCAGGAATGACCAATAAGTTTGAAGCAGGGTACTGAGAGAGAGAGAGAGAGAGAGAGAGAGAGAGAGAGAGAGAGAGAGAGAGAGAGAGAAGAGAGAGAATGTGATTACAGAAGCTTTTGACAGACAGCTCAGTCACTCTGAGATTGTGGTGATCGTAGGATAGTCACAGATACGTAAAATCTCAAAAAGAAAAAGAAATACTCTAAACATTATTCATCTACTTTTTCAATCTGCCTATACTACAAAGTCCCTGGAAACCTTCCTCTAGTTTCTGTCTCTAAATCTATTTTGTATATTTCATATAAATGAAACAAACAACAGATATAGAGATAGAAAGCAGGCATCAACATGACTTTCTTCATGGAGATAAGAGTAGATGCTGCTCCCATAAACTAGTAGAGGGATCTGTCTTATGTGAAATACTCAAAATCTATGTGGAAACAGTGTCAGTCTAGTAAAAATGTCAGGTTTCTAGGCAACACCGAAGCATTCTGGATAGTAACATGTTAAGCTTTTTAGATTAAACTGCAGGAAGATACTGAGAGGTTGGGTGAGTGGGCTGGAAAGTAGCAGGTGAGCATCAGTGTAGGCAAGTATAACAAAATGCAGAGAAAGAATTCTATTAACTATTCAAAATAACACATCAAGCAATCAAGCCTCCTTTGTGCAATTCCTTGAGAATCGTGCATCCCAAATGAAAAGACCTATCAGCCTTTAGACCAGCTGAGTAGCTCAAAGGTCATCTCACTTAGTCTTCCTTTGAGAGATCCTGCTACAGAGAGCCAGAGGCTGGCAGAGGAGTAGAACCCACGCCAGAGCACTTTATCCAGAACATCAGACACTGGATAAGAGTGTGTTAATATTTATGTATCAACTGGAAGATCAAGGATCTTGTAAATACTGTATTATAATGGATAGAACATGACTTTCCAAGTTAGATACATTCCACTCTAGCTCCAGTTCTAGTTGCAAGTTGAACAAATACCTTGATCTCCTTGTGTATAAATTGCCTTGTCTATCGTGAACTACCATATACATTTTAAAAAGTTACTCTGAGGGTTAGAAACATTTTTAAAGAATTCAATAGGATCTTAATAGACATTTCTCAATAAAGATGTACAAATGGTGATGAGCATGGGAAAAGATGTCTGACATCATGAGTAGGAGAATGCAAACCAAAATCACACTACGCTATCACTTCACATTCCGGAGGATAGCTATAACTTCAAAAATATAAAAGAAACTTCATCAAGTATTGAAGAGGATGTAGAAGCCTAACACATTGCAAGTGAGCACATGAAGTGGTTCACTTGTTATGGTAAACGGTTTGGCATAGCTTTGATAAATAAAACATGACCCAACAATTCCAATCTTGGATCTATTCCAGAGAGAAGTAGAAGTCAGTATTGGAAAGCACTTTTATAGGCAGTGATGCATTTGTTAGTATGCAGTTAACTTCTGGTTCTCAGAGGGGGAAATATCTTTACTTACAGTGTTCAGTGTTTCCATGAGGGAAAATATTCCCCTAGTTTTTTTTTTTTTTTTTCAAGCAGTCAGTTCTCTTTCGGTGACTGGCAGCAGGGGTGGGGTGGGGTGGGGAGCCACTTGTAGCTACTTGTTGTTGCAGGGTGTTTTCACCATCCACAAACAATGAACCAAAGTAGCCACCAAACCAAGGAGTGTAATGTAAGGTAATAGAGTAAGAAAATGACATTCTCTGACGATTTCCATGGTTTTAAGTATAATATATTTAACTATAACTTTGCCATTTCAGTTTTAATTATTATTTATAAAATTTAACACTGAGTCCCCACAGACAAGTTCAGACTGACTCTGGACATTATACTGTAACTCAAGAACACTCCATTTTTTTTTTAGTTTTTTTTTAATTAGATATTTTCTTTATTTACATTTCAAATGCTATCCCGAAAGTTCCCTATACCCCCTTTCCCCCCCCCCCGCTCCTGCTCTCCTACCCACCCACTCCCACTACTTGGCCCAGGCCTTCCCTTGTGCTGGGTCATATAAAGTTTGCAAGACCAAGGGGCCTCTNTTCCCANTGATGGCCGANTAGGCCATCTTCTGCTACATATGCAGCTAGAGACNNNAGCTCAGGGGGTACTGGTTAGTTCATATTGTTGTTCCACCTACAGGGTTGCAGCCCCCTTCAGGTCCTTGGGTACTAGAACACTCCTTTTGAAGGGTTTTCTTCTAAGAAAGTGTTTCTAAGAAAAGGTTTTCTTCTAAGAAATTGACATTCTTCTGAGCAGAATTCAAATGCTTACATGGACTAAGCAGGTTGTAATTTCTTCCTCTAGTGCTAATTTCTGATCCTAGCAAAAATATTTTCCTATTGGTAGCAGAATAATTCTATTTCCTATGGACTGTTTTGAGGCATTTGGGTACTATTGCTCAACTCAACAAAGCACACCAACAGCTCAACAAAATACCTGGGCTTAGGCTACAGGCTATTCCTATCTCTCATCAGTCTCAGTGCTTGTACTGTTCCATGAAGTCAAACTTCAAAATGATTTAATGCAATGAAAAACAAAATATCAATTCGTCTTAGAAAAATCCAGTAAGTCCTGATATTTAATGTAGATCCATAACAAGTTGGACAAATTTGATACTTTAAACATTTGATGTTAATTAATACTGTGCCTCTTCCAATCAAAAATGACCTTCACTGGAGGAATACAAGTTTTGGAATGGGGTATATTCATCATGGCACCAGGTACTCACAGTACTTCGGGTCATGAACACTGTTGCCTGTGGGCAAATTGGCTAAAAAAATATTAGGGAGGGCCGGTTCCTGAATTAGTAAAGCTAAACCTTGCCTGTTCTGGGCATGATGGTAAGCCAAGCAGCTAGAGAGAATAGGCTGTGCATTATCCACCTGTTGTTGGGCTAAATGAAAGCAAGTTATATAGTTTCTTTGTGCTCTGTTTTCATAGCTATACAATAAAGATATTAACACAGCTCACAGTTGTGAAATAATAGATGAGATAAAATGGATAAAGTTCCTTACATGCCAGTGAGGCATCCAAAAACCCTTAGGTTTTAAAAGCAAAATGACATAGTATATAAATGCCAGGGCTGTAAACTCAGTCAGCTATAAATTTAGCTACCAGCCCCACATATGCCTGAGTATCTAATTCTAAGTCAGTGCTGGCTTCTTTCTTAGCCTTCAGTTTCCCATCTGTAATCATAGCATCCACCTCACAGCAGTCATGAAATTGAGCTGAAAGAGGTCAAGCGCAAATACTCAGCAACTGGGGGCTGCTAGGCAGTTCCTAGAGGGTGGACGTTATTCTGCAAGCATTTGGACATAGCATACATAGGGAAGAAAGAGCAAAACTCCTGATTTCTAGAACACAGGGGTACACAGATGTGAGCCAAATGGAGGTTCTAGAAGGCTTGGTTTCTTCCATTTGGGAATGCCAGTCGGTATCCTAACACTGATGGCAAGCAAACCATAGGTTTTGGGTTTCATTTTTTATGATGTTTTAAATTTTTTATTTCAGTGTAACTTATGTAAATCAGACTGTACATACTTAACAAGTACAATTTGATGATTGTTGATAGGTGTATATTCTTATAAAACTATCATCACAATCAAGATGATGAACATTTGTGTCACTGGCAAAAGATTCTTCGTGAACCTTTTAAATTAAACCTCCTTCCTCTCCTGTCATCTCTCATCACAAAGCAATCATTGATCTACTTTTTTTATCACTTTAGCTAGAATTTCTGGAATTTTACATAAATGGAATCATATACTATATAATCTTTTGTGTCTGGTTTCTTTCATTCAGAATCATTATTTTGATGATCATCCACTACTCCATATATTAAAATTTCTTTCTCTTTGTTGACTGAAGAGTATTTTCATGTATGTATATATCATCTGCCTGTTGATACATATTAAGAATCCTCCCAGTCTGCACAAATGGAGGCATTATAAGCATTTACTTGCATCTTTGCAGTGGGCAAGTATTTTTGTTTCTTTTTAACATTGCTTAAACTAATCAGATTACTTTTCAATATGGTTGTACTATTTCACATTCCAAAAGCAGTGTTAAGACATAGAGTTTCTCTGAATCCTCACTAACTATATGGTGAGCACTTAGAGAGAAACTAAGCTTTATGGTTTGCCTTAGCTCAATTTTCTCCACATTCTTTGTGTTTGAATTTTGTTGAGCTTTGAGTTTAGAACTTTGATTAAATTTGGAAAACCTCCAGCCATTACTTCTTAAAATAATGTTTGCCTCCTTATTTCCATCTGGGGCTCCAATTACACATGCATTAAAGTTCTAGACGATGCCCCATATCTTTCTGTTGTTCTAATCATTTATTTTATTTTATTTCTCTCTGCATTTGATTTTAAACATGTTTTATTGCTAAGTCTTCAAATGTCACTACTTTTTTCTTCAGCATTTATGACATAATAATATTATACCATGTGTTTTTATATCTGGCATTACTTTTTTTTAAATCTATGGATGTAAGATGTGCCTTCTTAGCATAAGAAGAGTGCATTGGAAGAAGCCATTGTAAAGTAATTGCTTACCAATTTTTTTCATCCATTCTATCTACTACTCAAGAGTTTTCCTTTGTACTATAGGACTCATTTTTCTATATTGCATACCTTAGGATATTTCTCTTGATTTTGGATTTGAGGAATTTTATATTGTTGAGTACTGGCTACCCCTTTAACTACTGATGAGCCTTGCTTTAAGTTGTAGCAGTCTTTTGGAAATAGTTGGAGCCTTTCAATGCTTGATTTAAGCTTTCCTATGTTGGACCAGACAAACTCCACTAAGGTTCACTGGGATCTATCATTGAGGCAATCTTTTTTTTTCTTTTCAGAGCACTCAGCCTGATGGCCTTGGATCTTACAAGGGCTTTTTCTGACTCACAATTGAGAAGCCAAGCAACTCCTAGACTTCTGAGAGCTCTAGAAATCCTTTTTCTTCCTTCTGAGTGCTTCTTGCCCTGACCTTGTACAGTTTCTTCATGAAAATGTGATCAATATGCAGCCAAAGGCATGTGGGGAACTTATCACAGATATACTCCAGAGCTTTCTTTTGAAGTCACCCTTACCTCCTGAGTTCTATCTAAAATGTCTCTTCAAATTAGGGATATGTAGGTTCAGCCTGGGCTTCGTGGGAACTCTCTCTAGGTCATAAACTAGAACAACTGGAGAACTCACCCCTCCTTTAAGGATTATTGTCCTGTGTGGATTTTTTTCCCAAATGTCTGACAATCATTATTTCACGTGCTTTGCACATTTCTTTTAAAAGTTGCAGGAGGTAAAAAGCAAAGCCCAGCTCCTGTTATTCTTCCATAGCTAGAAGCAGTATCCCTGTGCACATTATTTAAATCTCAATTGTTATATGGCTAATCCTAAACAGCTACCCTTATGGGGTAGGGAAAAGCTTGTGTTTTCTCCACAGAATGCTGCAAGTATGACAACTTTCAAAAGGTCTGTATGCCAAGCTGACCGTGAGTTAGCTGAGTATCAGTGGGTAAAATAAAACTAATTTAAAGTTATATTCTTAACACTCCCTTGCTTACCTGTCTTGGTCCAAAATTAGACAAGCTAAGCTGCCTTGTTTCAAGCTTTCAACTTTTAAATTAAAAACATTAGAGACTGTAAAATCTGACTTATAAAATTCAGTTTTAGGAGGAGTTATAATAATTCCCCTCCTTCCTCCATTGTGACCAATTACTCNAAATTCAATCTTAGACTGGTCTAGCTTCCCCCACACACCTGGGGCTATGGTCTAAACTGAGACTTGCTAAATTGCAACCAATTGAAGTACTAGCTAACTTGTTATCCTGTTCCCATTCAACTGTTTGGCTTTTCTCTCAGGCAAGTCAGCTACACCCAGACTGGACAGAGTGCAGCAAGTGCTATTCGGATTCACCTCACTACAGGAGCCGTGACAACTCTTCAGCATCTAAACATTAATTTGTGGTTTGGTCTTAAATAGTACTGGCGTTAGGGCAAAATACATTTTTCACGAAATCTGTTAAAGCAAGACCCCCCAAATCAGGTTTTCCTAATTGAGGATTTACTAAAGGATCCCTAGTGGTAAAATTAAATTCTGACTGGCCTTACACCAAAGTTCTTCCTCAAGGTACTCCTGGGCAGGTCAATAAGACACAAATATATTTTCTGTGCCAGTCCAACAAATTTAAAATATTAAATAAAAGAGGTGGAGATGTTGGGGTCTCTCTCGCCTCCACTGGCAACTCTCCCTCTAAGCATTGTATTGCGCCCCTTGCAGACACGCTAAGAGTTGCTCCCCGGATCTCCCGGAATACAGCGTCCTGGGATACAGCGTCCTCAGACCGCCCACTGTCAACGCCCACTCGTCGCCGGGACCAACCACTGACATCGTCACCGCCCACTCATTGGACCCACCTTCTGGACACAGCTCCGCTCAGGATCGGACCGCGCGCCATTGAGAGATTGAGATTGAGAGACACACAGCAGAGACAATGGGACATGTGGGAGAGGGTTGGGTTCTCCCATGTCCAATTAATAAATAATGTTTCTTCCTTGCAGCTCATCCTAACATTAGGAAGTTTAGCCCTTCAGTACGAACCCAGTCCAAGGTGTTTTCTGCCCACGCAGATACGGCGCCAGTGGCGTGATGCAGAAATACACATCCAGTAAAAACATATCTGGCTTAAACTAGGTTTTATATTCCTAATAATACCAGATGAAAAGTACAAATTCTGACTTATAAGTTGATAAGATTCTTTTTTTTATGAAGTGTACTTATTTATTTACTTTACATCCCAATATCGCCCCCCCTTCCCAGTAACCCCTTGTGCAGATCCTCCCCTTTTCCCTCCCTCCTGTCTCAGAATCCCCATCCCCATCCATCTCCTCTTGGGTTTCATTCAATGCATTATAGAACAGAAATCAAGAAAGGTGGCATCTTCCCAAAGTCACCTTGTAAGCTGGTCACAGAAATAAAGAAATCAAGCCTTCACTCATACAGTTATTTTTCTACTCAGTTTCCTCTTATAACCCAGTTTATTTGGATATATTTTAGCTTTGAAATCCAAACTTCATGCTTCCCCAGGCTACAGAATGGGCAATTATTAATTCCCACCTAGATGCTATTTCATTCTGATTGAATTTTGCAGACACAACTCCTAGAGGTTGTCTGAAAGTAAATACTATCAGAATAGCTCAAAGCATTGAAAAATTAAAACATTTGCATGGCAGTCACTCCAGGACAAAGCTATATATTTCCTCCATTGATTTATTGGGAACTTCTTATGTAGGGAGGTATGTGACTTAGAATTTAGATTGGTTCTCTTAAAAAAAAAAGTCAACTCTTATTTTTTTTTTTGTAGCCGTATATGTACTCCCACAAGTCCAGTGATTTCTAATCCCTTTTCACCTGAACTCAAACATTTTTTCTTGCCTGAGTCTTGATAAACCCTTCTGACTTTACTCTTCCTTAAAGCAGCCTAACTAATGCTGATTTCAACCAGAATCAGTTTTAACAATTAGCTTCAACACTTACTGTATTTGAATAATACAGACCTAACCTCTCTGTAAGGGCAGTGATGGCTCTATAGTACATTACCATTATAATTAATCATTCATCTAGTATTTTAGAACCTTTCAAGCAATCGACAATTTGTAACTTTTTTCTTTCTTTTTTTTGAGTTTTATTTTGTGTGTAATGTTTCGCCTGCATGTATATTTGTGTACTGTGTGCATGCAGCACCAGAACAAGGCATCATATCCCCCTTGGAACTAGAATTACAGAATGCTATAAGCTGTCACATGGGTGTTGGGAATCAAACCCAGGTTCTCTGAAAGATCAGTTAGTGACTTAATCACTAAGTAATCTCTCCAGCCTCTTTTTTTCCTTAATGGTATACAAGATATTGTGTGCTCTAAAACTACAGTACTAATCCCCAACAGAAGAATTTCTTCAATGGTTAAATACAGTGAAGCAAGCATAGTGCATGGTAGGTATTCAAAGACCTCTTGGTAATTATGTCATTAGTGTCATTGTCATCACCATCACCATCACCAGCAGCAGCAGAAGCAGAAGCAGAAGCAGAACCAATGATAAGAACCAATATGAGGCCAGGACACCGACTTCCCAACTTTCCTCTTTTCTTTGTTAGTAGATGAGTTGGAGGCTGTCATGCTTGTGACTTTAGTTAGGCTCTAGGACTTTCTCTTATTAGGAGAATTTTGAAATCTCCTCTAAGCCTCTAAATCCCATCCCCTTAGTATCCCCTTTGCTACTATGGAAGTGGTGGAAGTGGTTCTGCATTTCAAATGCTTTCTAGTTGTAGGGTTCTTTAAGTCATTGGAATTCAGAACTACCAGGGCTTAAAGTCACATCTGCTTTTCTTGTGCACTCCCAGTGCCCTATGTCAAAGAGTTGATATTCAGAAGTCTTTGGAATTCAAGGGCACCATGTCTGCTCAGGTATGAAGTGGAAAGTCATCCAAGAATGAAGCGCTGGCCTGCATCTCTCCATACACAAAAGCACCTTGCTTTTCTCCCCAGCTTTTTACTGGTTTTGTTAGTATGTGATACATTGCAATGCCTTACCTCACTCACTACACACACACACACATACACACACACACACACACACACACACACACACACACACACAC
>NC_034613.1:48430635-48453089 GCF_900095145.1 Mus pahari | reverse complement strand
ACACACACACACACACACACACACACACACACACACACACACTTTCCCAATCAATCAACTCTCACTGTGCTTATGACTATAGCTCTAGACTCCTGGAACACCAAGCTTTGACATGTCTGCATAGGTTATCTTTCTGTTCTCTGCTGATTTCCAATTTTTGGCAATCTCAGAGAACCCCTGTAACAAGGAAGAAAGGCAGGAAAGAATGGAGTTTGTCTCTGGCCATTTGGAGCAAGCAGCTTAACTGCTTCCCAAGTAATTGTAAAATAACCGAGTCGGAACCAAATGATGCCTTACAGAGCATGCCACCCAATACTCTGCACCATGGCCAGTGTAGGCTAGAAATTAATAATAGTGGGGGACTATCATGAAAACTGTCTCCAGGAAAAACGAGCAGCTTTTTTACCATTCAACCCTGGGAAGATAAAATCAAGCCTAGCAGAAAAAGACAAATGATCTATCTAAGAGAAAAAGCAGGACTTAAAATCCAAAGAGCATCCTGGGACATGATTATGCACCAGCCTCATCTCCCTGTCCTAGAGGCAAGTAGTAGGAAGAGGAGAGGGCATTTTTTGTCCCACCAATGACTATCTCAGAATCCCGTGGTCATCCTGTACCATCCCTAATACATCCTGGCTCTTGTTCCCCTCCAGTGCTAATTTCCCCTTTCCTGGAGACTCTCTGTTAGGCCCTTTTGTGTTGTTTGTTGAGCCCTTCTTGTGTTTTCTTTGGCAGCATTTTTTCTGCCCTTTCTCCATCCAATGTCCCATCTACCTCCACCCAAGCAGTGCTTCTAAGAGAACACGGAAAAGCAGAAACCTCATCACATCCCCTTGCACGTGAATAAAAAAAAAAAAATCAATAAACAAGAATGGTTTAACATGTCAGTATTCAGGTTGAGTGGTAAGAACATAATAGTTTATTTAGTTAGTCTCATTATATTTGTGTATACTTTAAATTGCTCAAAATAAAACAGATCTCCAACAGTTCTCTAAGGACTGTCAAGTTAAAGCCTAAAGTCCTCAGATTTACCTTCAAAATCTCCCAGGCTGTCTGTAAAATACCATACCACACAGCCTTTTTTCTGTATTTCCCAACCTTAGCATGCAGCCCTATCTCTAACCATGCACTTCCATATTACAAAGCATCTGTCTCCTCTACTGCCTAAAAGGTGTTTCTTCCTCTTTTGGAATCAGCCAAGTGAAAACAATTCCTGATCCATCTAAGACACCTTCTCAAATGCTCCCTTATCCTGAGAAGGTAGGAATTGGAGAGGATGCCTCCTCTGGTCTGCTATACATATATGCTGAACATGTTTCAAAATAGCAGAACGTTTTAGTTCATCAAATAAGTGTGATATTCACTCGAACTTGGGCAAATAGAATCATCTTCTCTTCTGCTTCTGTCTCTAGGAAGTGGAAATAATAGCAGTATTTATCTCACACGGCTGGGATACCCTTCCGTTCTGCTGCATCTGAAAACAGAGGAAGATGTTATAGGAAGAAGGAGAGAGGGAAAAGGAAAAAGGAAAGAGGGGAAGGAAGAGGAAGGGAAGCTAGAGGCAGAGTGGGAGGGACAGAGAAGAGAGGGAGGGAGGGAGGGAGGGAGGGAGGGAAAGAGACAGAGAGACAGGGAAAGAGACAGAGACAGAGAGAGAGAGAGAGAGACTGGCAAACCCCAGCTTGTCGAGGACATGTGGAATGGTCCTGAAACCTACAGGTAAGACACTGCTGTTTATGGGAGCTAGTGAAAAATCAAAGCAGTGATTCCTTTCTGAGAACTGAGGGCAGCCCATATTTGGGAGAAGGTCTTCAGAGGTCAAGACCAGAATCTCCCACCCTCCCTTTATAAATACTCTGAAAGCCAGTGGCAGTGACCCTGCCCAAAATCCAGGGACTAGGAGCTAGGGGCTAGAAGCTAGAATATGCATGAAAATTCACCCTGGTGACAACTCCAGTCTGTGAGCATCAGAGTGCCTGCAGTTGGATGCAGGGTGACAGAATCTGTGTGGGTCCATCGCGAGTCATCCTCCCTCCCTCCTTCCCGCCCCATCACCGCTGCCACCAGCCTAGCTCCTCTGGGTTCGGGCCTCGTGCGTCACCAGCGCAGGCGGGGACAGAGGGGAGGGGGGGCGCCTCAAGGTGAGGGCACCGCGCTGCCTTAAGAAGCCGCGCGCCCCCGCCACAGCTCAGAGCTTGTGGCGCTGTGCGCTGGCTGGACGTACGGGCATAGACTGTGTGTCCCGCTCCCGCTGAGCACCGCTGCTCCTACCACTCGGTGCGAGCTCGCAGCCGCCTGTGCCCCGAAAGGTGGTCAGACGAACGCGGCGAGCCCCGAGGGATCGGTCCCCGGCTCCTGTGGCGCGAAGCCTTCAGCAGCAACAGGTAAGCTGCGGGGTTCCGCTCAGGTCTTAGGTCTTAGCAAGTCCCTGATCCCAACCGGTCCCCTACCCCAAGCGCCAGGACACCCCTTTGCCAAGGCTAGAAGGTTACTAAGGTGGTGGTTGGTCAGCTAGGGCTCTCAGGTGGCCCTTGTGTATCTCCGCACTTTCTCTCCTGTGCCCTCTCCCTCTCCCTAATTTTCTTGTTTTCTTTCCTGAGCGTCTCAACCTCTTTTCTTATTCTACTTAGCTCTTTCTTTCTCCATCTCTCCATGCCCCCCCCCCGTCCCCTACTGTCCCCTACTCTCACCTATTCTCCCCTCCCCCCTCTCCCACCCCTAAGATTCTATTTGTTCTTTCTTGGTTCTCCTTCCAAACCCGACTCACTTTTCTTTATGTCTCTCATTTCCCTTCTCTCCCTTTCTACCTCTCCAGGTATCTCACTCTCTTCTTCTCAGACCCCTGCCCCTGTCCTTTCTCACCACGGCTCTTTCCCTATTTTTCACTCTTCCCAACCTTCACCCCCACCCCTCCGCCATACAGATTGATAGCCTGCTGGAGAATATAATAAATTTTGGAGACTATGGTGAATTTTGGACATGGGGCAGGGTAACAGGTATCTATCCACCTTGCATCTTCCAGCCACCACTGTGCTGTTGAGAAACTGCGTTTGATCCTATAAAGCCCTTGGGGCTAAGGCAGCAACTGGTTTCCATGGAAAGATAAAGCCAGCAGAGAAAGATACAAGCAGATAAAGATCCAGCTAGAGGAAAACTAAGGTGGTGGTGGTCTCTCAGAGAAGGCTGCTGAGAGACAGAGATGTGTGCCCCTTGAAAGAGGCAGAAAAAGAGTTTGGCAGTAGTAGTACTGGGGTGCTGAGAATAAGAGGCAGAGATGAACCAGAGCATATACCTAGAGATACTCGAGGGTTAGAGACTAGGAGAAGGAAAGGTGAGACAAGACTCAGAACTCCAGTATGGGAAGACAGGAAGAGATACAAAAAAGCGTAGAGAAAGAGCAGGCACACAGGTGTTGGTGTGAGACCCAAGGAAACGAGGAGCATACACAGCTATGTGGTAAATTCACGTGAAAAAAGACACAGAGACCAAGAGATGGCGAGAGACAGAGAACTGAGAGAGGGAGGGGGAGGGAGAGAGGGAGAGAGAGGCAGGGGAGGATTATCAGACAGAGAACAGCCATAACCAGACATAGACTGACTATGCACATGCTACAATGTCCATGGGAACAGGGGCATATGGTCTGTACAGAGGAAACGTGCCCCAGGAAGACATTGAAAAGAAAATTCTAGACGCATAGGCAGTCAGGTACAGAGTGCAAGTGCATGTGTCACTGAGACAGGAGTGTCAGTGAAATAGAAGAAAAGCCCAAGAGACATTGGAGGGGACATGCTGAGGGAGTGCTCACTGCTAACAGGAAGGACAAGCAAGACAAAGCTCAGGTTACACAGAAGAGACCCCAGCGGTGAAACCCCCCAAGAATTAGAAAAAGAGCCAGAGAAACTGCTCTGATAGGGGTCAGGACTGCACAGGGATCTGAGAAAGGGGTCCTGCAGCAATGCTGCTGGACTCCGAGGCTTGGTTCTGCAAGGCACTAACCCTAGCCACATGTTTCTCTCGTCCTCAACCTAGATCGTGTGCGGTATCATTGCCCACCAGTCCAAACACAAAGCTGGACCTTCTGTCGTGCCTGTCTGACTTCACCATGCCACCCAGCTGCACTAACAGTACTCAAGAGAACAATGGCAGCCGAGTGTGCCTCCCCCTCTCCAAGATGCCTATTAGTGTAGCTCACGGCATCATCCGCTCCGTTGTGCTACTCGTTATCCTTGGTGTAGCCTTTCTGGGTAACGTAGTGCTGGGTTATGTATTGCACCGTAAGCCAAACTTGCTGCAGGTAACCAACCGGTTCATATTTAACCTGCTTGTCACTGACCTGCTTCAGGTTGCTCTCGTGGCCCCCTGGGTGGTGTCCACTGCCATTCCTTTCTTCTGGCCTCTCAACATCCACTTCTGCACTGCCCTGGTTAGCCTCACCCACTTATTTGCCTTTGCTAGTGTCAATACCATTGTGGTGGTATCAGTTGATCGTTACCTGACCATCATCCACCCTCTTTCCTACCCATCCAAGATGACCAACCGACGTAGTTATATTCTCCTCTATGGCACCTGGATTGCAGCCTTCCTGCAGAGCACACCTCCACTCTATGGCTGGGGCCATGCTACTTTTGATGACCGTAACGCCTTCTGTTCCATGATCTGGGGAGCCAGCCCTGCCTATACGGTTGTCAGTGTGGTATCCTTCCTCGTTATTCCACTGGGTGTTATGATTGCCTGCTATTCTGTGGTGTTTGGTGCAGCCCGGAGGCAGCAAGCTCTCCTGTATAAGGCCAAGAGCCACCGCTTGGAGGTGAGGGTCAAGGACTCTGTGGTGCATGAGAATGAACAGGGATCAAAGAAGAGGGATGAGTTCCAGGACGAGAATGAGTTCCAGGGCCAAGATGGAGGTGGTCAGGCCGAGGCTAAGGGAAGCAGCACCATGGAAGAGAGTGCCTTGGTAGCCGAGAGCAGCAGCCAGAAGACCGGAAAAGAAAGCCTGGATTTCAGTGCAGGTATCATGGAGGGCAAGGACAGTGACGAGGTCAGTAATGGCAGCATGGAGGGGCTGGAAGTCATCACTGAATTTCAGGCTAGCAGCACAAAGGCAGACACCGGCCGCATAGATGTCAATCAGTGCAACATTGACGTGGGCGAAGATGATGTAGAGTTTGGCATGGATGAAATCCATTTCAACGATGATGTTGAGGCGATGCGCATTCCAGAGAGCAGTCCACCCAGTCGTCGAAACAGCACCAGCGACCCACCTTTGCCTCCATGCTATGAGTGCAAAGCTGCTAGAGTGATCTTCATCATCATTTTCACTTACGTGCTATCTCTGGGGCCCTACTGCTTTCTAGCAGTGCTGGCTGTGTGGGTGGATATCGATACCCAGGTACCCCAGTGGGTGATCACCATAATAATCTGGCTTTTTTTCCTGCAGTGCTGCATCCACCCATATGTCTATGGCTATATGCACAAGAGCATCAAGAAGGAAATCCAGGAGGTACTGAAGAGGTTAATCTGTAAGAAAAGCCCCCCTGTAGAAGATAGCCACCCTGACCTTCATGAAACGGAAGCTGGCACAGAGGGAGGTATTGAAGGCAAGGCTGTCCACTCTCATGATTCAGCTACTTCGCCTTAAAGTTAACAGTAAGGCAAACTTTAATTGTACACAAAAACAGAACACAAGAGCAGCTTTCTTTTCAGCGCTCCGCTCACAATCTCATTAGTGCCAGTGCTTACCATTTCAGGCAAAGGGGTTGCGCGCACATCCTTTCCTACCACACGGCAGATAAATAAAAGGAAGAAGTAGGGACTTGGATCTTTCCTGAAAAGTATAAGCCTGTCAAAGTACGGACTTTAGGATCCCCACCAAATATATATACAGATATACACATATTAGGCTCTAAATTTCCCGAAGCAAGGACTATCTGGTTTGGAACTGTTCTTGGTATTCTGCCTGTCTCCCCAGAGCTATGACATATCAGCTTTAGCTCTGAATAAAAGGAAATGCAATGCCTACAGACATAAGGACTATTTGGCCTTCAGGTCAGGAACTCATGGGCTAAGGCTACATATTGTGTGCAGCTGAAAGAAAATAAATTGACCAAATCAAGCAAAACTAGGTGGATGGATCACCAAATGAGCAGATTTCTGTACCAGAGAGTCCAACAGTATGGTGCAAAGATTATACTGCAAGCTGCAACAAAGATGGATTACACAGACAGATTGTAAAGAAAGCTGCTAGGTCTTCAAAGGGGGTCCAGAAAAGGGCAAACCTGCTATGAGGCGCTAGCGAAAAAGAAGAAATGGAGAAATAAGGCGTATCCACAGAGCTAAACAACTGTGCATTTCTTTCTCTTTCTCTCTCTCCTCTCCTTCTCCACCCTCCCCTTCCCTGCTACATGGGCATGGACTGACCACTGTGCAAATAGATAAAAGACAATTGACACAAATGTTTTCTGTCTCCTATTTGAGTAACAGCAGGAAAGAAATCAGGCCACTATTTTAGTATTTTCTTTCTGTCTCTAGACCTCTGACAGCCACTGTTTTATTTTCTTTTATTTCCAACTGACTTTTTTTTTATTAAAAAGTATTTTCAGGTTTCAAGAAGAAAGGAAGAAAGAAGAAAGACAGAAAGAGATGGAGAAAAGAAATTCAAGTATGAATGGCCAAAGTTCTAGAAAACTCACACTGCCAATAAATTTTATATTAAGAAGTCTCTTTTATTTCTGTACCCTAATAAATGTGAAGTAGGGTTTCCATGTGAGTATAGAAATGTACATGCATAGATGTCTTTTCAACCTGTGGCTCTCTCTAAAACTTGTAAGTTTTCTGTACAAATGCAGGGGAGAATATGTGTCGGGAATGACGTTTCATTTCTTCCTTCTCACAGATTCCAGCATGAGCTTCTCAAGGGAGGAGAGGTAAATGGTTGTGAATTGTGAGGGTGTGGGATTACCATATTCAGAATGCAGGAGAGTTGATCCAACCAAATAGTATTGAAATGGCCTGTCAGATTAGTGTATTCACGAGAAGTTTATCGACTCCCACTTCACTAATTTAGGACTTGTGATAACCTCACACAAGGCACTGTATCTAAAGTTAACCCTCACACTTCCATTCATTTGAACCCTCTCACTACTTAACTGGGTTTCTATTTTTTTCTTATTACTCTAGGCCTCTAAAGGCCCCATACCACTCCCAAGGTTAGGCATCTGAGGAGGCAGAAACATGTGCTGGAAGCAACAAACTGTAGCCTAAGACCCATGAAGAACAGACACCGTTCCAATTATATATGGCCTCTTCCTCTATGGCAAATGTTTAATGTCCACACGAGTACACTTAGTCTATAAGCCACAAAACAGGTTAGAGAAAGATACAGGAAAACGTAAATATACTGAACTTGGCCACTGCTAGGTCACTGGCAAGTTCATTGCTTTTTGGTTAGTAGGGTAAGAATCCTCAAAGAACATGAAGGCTGCCAATAGAAGTTAGGTTTCCATCATTGCCTCCCTAAGCCTCCATATCTTAGCAGTATACACACTAAGGGGAAACCATACCAATGTGTACACTTACAAAGGTCTGCTGTGCAAAGATTAATATCTGCCTTTCTTTAGCTCTAAAAGAGACAAAAACAAGATTGTTTTTAGTTTGCTGTTTCAGACGTGAGTGGATTTTCCCCTCTTCATTAGTTATAACATTATTGAAAATTGAGCACTTTTGTCTTGTGTCAGTGCCGTGTTCTCGTGTGGTGTTTCTTCCACTGTAAGCTCTAACTGTATATAAAATGCGTTCTTGGAGATAAGGTGCTAGAGATTAGATTGTGCGTGGTTGTGGCTAGTATTATTAGTAAAGTGAGTGATGTGTGTGTACACGTAGTTAGTTAACAAAATGCATGCAGTATTCTATATGTGACCCACGATTTGGTCACTTTTTGAAGTAGAACATAGTACATTTATTTACCTTTAAAAGTGTATACTACAGGATATGTAATATGGCTCCACAGAGGTATTCAGGAAGAGGTGCCTTTCATTCCTTACATCCCTGGTACGTGACAAGCAAGAACTGGGAATAGATGTGAACTAAATTATCATCTTGGCTGAAGTCCTCACCGGCAGTTCTCCACCCCTCTAGCACTGGTACGCCTGTTTTCTTCAGTACATAGATAGATCTCGAAATGAAAGAAGACAGGTCCTTTCCCCATAAAAGAGCAAGAACCCCAGGGCAGGCTATTGGAGTCCTGATAGCAGGAGGAAAAAGAGTACTGCAGTTTCAAGACCTAAACAGGAACCAGTACCTGACTGGGAAGTCAATCAGACTTGCATTTAAGTAATCCATAGTTGGTGATCCCTGCCCTCCTAGAGAAGTGCCAACACCCAGAAGAAGGCTGCTCTGTTTTGTTTTTGTTGTTGTTTTCCTCTTTGGCTGTCTCAGATGAGATGCAGCATTAATAAAGAAACAGTGAGAATTTAGGGGGTGGGTGGGGGGAGGGCAGGGATTGAAGCTCAGGTGTTTGAAGAGTTACAGTTGTAGATCAAATATATTTGCAGAAGAACTCAGATTATTTTATTATATTTTGAAAACAAAAGTATTACAAGAGGATATATATATTCTCATTAAATCATTTCTAAAACTGCCTTTAATACCAAATTTCACGTGCTATTTTGAGACTGAGAACAATAGGATGAGTGCACTCAGTCAATAAGACAGTTCTCTTTAATACTTTCCATTTTAAATCTAAAACTTTCCTTTTAAAACAAAAGGTTTGTAATTTAAAAGTGCCTTTTTAAAGGATTTTCAAAACTATAGTCCTGGGGCCAAGTCCCCATTGGCACAACTTACCTTCAGGTGCACAAATGGGTTGGAATTTATTGTCCACCTGTCAGCAAGAAGAGAAATCCCTCACACTCCAATCAAATTTATGAATTGATACTGTTACATGGGCAGGTCATCCCAGAGACTCTGCCCAAAGTCATGGTTTCATATATTGGTTGACTTTAATGGAATGCATTCTAAACTGGTTGTGATGCCTTCGGTGCCAGACAGGAACACAGACTCCTGCTTGGGGAATGAAGAGAGATTAACGTTTGTGGTTTAAGTATTATTAATATTTTTCGTGTTTCTTAAATAGGTGCTGTAAATCTGTTCTTGGTACATTCTTCTGAAATATGCTAAATAAAGTCTCATTTTATGTGTGAATCCGGTTCTTATATTGTGCTCTTTGGGAACAGAGGGAGTTATGGAGACAGAATAAGCAACTCAACTGCGTCGAGTTATCTCCATGGGCAACTGCACCCATGTGCATGCATGTGTGCATTCACATACATACACACAAACCATTTTTCAAATTAAAAATAAAATTAAAGGGGTATGGAATATTGACCATTAGAAAGAGTTTGTTGGGAGAGAGGACATTAGTTTGGTCCTGTGTGAATACATTTCAGAGTGAACTGGAGTGAGCAGAGAGAAACCAAGGATGAAGCCAGATCCCAAAGGTTCTTGAGCTTCACATTCATTCCAAAGTCCATGAGATTTGAACAGACGAGGGCTTTTTAATCTCAAAATAGTAGATTTTACAAATCTTATGTGTTGGAGTGTCCTGCATGTCTGTGCATGCCTGGTGCATGTGTTTGCATGTGCACATGCCTGGTGCCCTTAGAGGTCCTAAGAGTGCATCCAATCCCCTGGAACTGGAGGTATGGACAGGTATAAACTGACATGTGGGTATGGGGTATCAAACTCAGGCCCTCTGCAAGATCAACAAATGCCCTTAACCACTGAGCCATCTCTCCAAGTGGGGTTTCTTTAATTAGCTAGTTAGTTAATGTTTATTCATTAATTATTCACCTTACATCTGGCTCATTGCCCCCTCCTGATTACCCCCCCCAGCCCACAATTCTTTCCCCATACCCCTCCCCTGGAACATCCTCTGAGCTTGTGCCCACCCCAGGTATCTCCCCACCCTGGCACTTCATGACTCTATGAGGCTAGACAAAGCAGTCCAGCTAGAAGAACATATCCTTCTTACAGGCAACAGCTTTTGGGGTAGCCCCCGTTCCAGTCCGGGACTCACAGGAAGATCAAGCTGCACATCTGCTACATATGTGTGGGGAGGCCTAGGTCCAGCCCATGTATATTATTTGGTTGGTGATTCAGCTTCTGAGAATCCCAAGGGTCCAGGTTAGTTGACCCTGTTGGTCCTTGTGTGGAGTTCTTATCCCTGTCAGGACCTTCAATCCTTCCTCCTATTCTTCCATAAGTGTCCCCAAGCTCCATTCACTATTGGTTCTGGGTATCTGCATCTGTCTGAGCCAGCTGCTGGGTGGAGCCTCTCAGAGGACAGTCATGCTAGCTCTTGTCTGCACACCACAGACCCAAGGAGCCTGGACAGGAAGGAGGGCACAAGCAAGGATTCTTTAGCCTCTCTCCAAGGTGTAATGAAATGGTCATGAAAGGCAGATGGACTGAGGGACCTGGGTGGGAGAAGCAATCAGGAGGAGAGTGGGGGAGATACAGGGGTCAGGTGTGGGGAGAGGCAGGGGGATGGCAGGGTGGCCATGAGAATGAATGGAAATCTTCAGCTGATGGGGGTGGGTAGGTGTGGAGAGGGGGCATCTCCAGGAGGTGACAGAGTCCTGGGATGGGGAAGTGTCCAAGAATGAATGGGGATGCCCTTAGTGTGGATATGGAACCTGGGAAGGCTGCTTCCTATGGCCAGGTGAGAACCCCAGTGAAGCAATAGGGTCACCAAACTACCCACAAAACTTTAGATCTCAAACTTATCCTGTCTACAAGAAAGGCAGGGATCTGGGATGGAGCAGAAACTGAGGGAATGGCCAACCAATACCAGCCCAACTTGAGACCCATCCCATTGATAACCACCAGTCCCTGGTACTATTAAAGAGACTCTGTTATGCTTGTAGACAGAAGTGGGGTTTCTTTGTAAAATATAAACAGTATTACCCAGTACCTCAGTCACCTCAACTAGGCTCAAACTTTTGCTTTCTTTCTTTTTAAACGTGTTTAATTTCTTTGTGATTTTCACATTATGTACCCCAGTCCCACTCATTTCCCCATCTCTTCGTATCTACCCTCTGCCCCTGTAACCTCCTCCCCAAAATAAAATAAAATATAAACAAACAAAACAAAACAAAGTCTCTTTGTGGAAGTTGCACTGTTCACAGTATGTCCTGCATTATACCCCTTTACCATTATACCATTTACCATTATACCCACACAGCTTTACTTATGGATTTTCATTGCATGAATCTTGGTGTGGTTCAATACCTCTGGCTTCTGCTCTACTATCAATACCAGACCATCACCAGGACTCCTCTCAGCTATCCTGTTGCTGCCCTGTGTCATGAAGATCCTGCAGCTTTGGATCTCCTTCATGAGCTCCAGCAGTTCATAGATGGGACAACTCAAAGTCCTAGATCTGGGAATTAGTAGTAGCTGAATTGGTCAGCCCACCAGCTCTCTTGTACCCATCCCACCAGGGCCAGCTCTCCAGCACTGCCCCAGCTAATGCACCCAATGAAGCAGTCAGAAAGGAGCAGGGCCAGCTCTTCTGCTCTCATTCATGCCCTTGGTTCAGGCACACAAACACACACACACACACACACACACACACACACACACACACACACACACACACACACACACCACAAGGCAAACTCTACTGTGCTGCCCAGGTGAGGTTTGGGCCAGCTCTTCCAAGTGCTCAAGCCAGTGAGCTCTGCCTAGACCCTTGGACATCAACATAGTCCCAGGCAACAGCTCAGACCAGGGATGTCTGCATGGCCTTTCGTGGTAACATGGACCATGGACCTGCTGCTTATGGGCATGGACCCAGACAGGCCCTTAACAGCAGCATGGGCCAGGATCTCACCATGGCCTCAGGTGGCAAGGCAGGCTATTCACATCAGGCTGCTCCTCACTACCCGTGTGTCTCTAGTTCCACCTGTCTTTAGAGTGCTCAGACTGTTCTGCTGATCCTTCTTTCCCATCTCTCCACCACAGACTTTCTCATCATTTTGACTCATGCTGGGGGGGGGGGCATGAGGTGGGCCTCAGGGTCTCTCCTGCCTGCTCACCTGCTGTTCCTGCATTGCCTGGCAGGAAGGGAAGCCCTTGCTTTCTTATTTCAACTCAGGGCATTGCCTTTAGCACCTCTCAGTTGAACCTGGCCTAATTACCCATGCTCACATCATTCAGTTTAGCCCCATTTCACTAGGGTCTATAGAACAGGAGAGCAAAGGCATTCTTCTCCAATTCTCAGCTTCATAAAGCAGTAATTACTCTGATGCAGCCGTCACATAGGAAAACAGTACACAGCTACAATAGGTTAATCTGTCTAATATTTAAGAACCCCTACTTCCTCATGAGACAGTAATTGTCCAATTAGCTTCTCTTCAAATACTCTCATTAGGAACAATGTAAGGAACTACGGAGCTCATAGTGCTGAAGTGACCATATTCATGATCCCATATAAGGAGACTCAGGATGCTATTCAGCCCCATTTCAATCAAATTAAAGAGCTCTTCTCCAAACAGCTCCAAAACCAAGCTAATAGTGACTTACACAGTCTTCCGAGTTGTTCAAAGATGGTTGTCAGAAGACCTGTTTTTAATCTTAGTCTTTGAATATTGCTCAGGCTATAATGCATTTTTTCTGAAGGAATACATTTTCCTTTCTAGAAAAAAATATCTTCAATGCAAATAAATTGAAGCCCACATAAAACTAGCAGACAGATAGCCTGTTAGTAAAAGTGCCCCCTGAAGCTCAACAGGGCACCATTTAGGTTAAAGGGTTTGAATAATGAAACAGTTCCAATGAGCTTCACAAAGGCAGATTCTTTGCAGGTAAATCTAATGGACTAGCCTAGATTATGAGAAATCTGAAAATGCCAGTCAAGAGATCTTCTGTGGTTTTCTGTGCCCACTCCTCCAACAATTTTGCCATAGGTTTCTGACTCATTTGCCATCAACCATAATATAGACCCTTCTAATTTAGATAAAGGCAGGCTAAGCTACCCAGATAGTAACTTATTTTCTTCCAATGGTCAGCCAATCAACTCCCAATTGTCCTCTCATTCTCTCATGTATCCCTTCCCCATTCCAGTCTAGTATCCCTTCCACTGAAGGGTAAAATGGGCCCTTTGACCCCTTGACCCAGGCATACAAGAACAAGTTCTCAGCTTTAGGACAGCTTCAGAATGTTCATAAATTGAAGGATATTTGTGCCTACTATTCAAATATTTTCCCAAATGAGACACATTTATCAATAAAATTTACCACATGAAATGGAAGATTTTAATGACTGCTCCTCCAAAACCACAAACAAGATCAAGGAGTATTTGAAATACAAATGTCATTTCTTCGGTCTCTGCAGAGAGTGAAGGAATGACCATCCAGAGACTGCCCCACCTGAGGATCCATCCCATAATCAAGCACCAAACCCAGACACTATTGCAGATGCCAAGAAGAGCTTGCTGACAGAAGCCTAATAAAGCTGTCTCCTGAGAGGCTCTGTCAGTGCTTGACAAATACAGAAGTGGATACTCACAGTCATCCATTAGACAGAGCACAGGGTCCCCAATGAAGGAGCCAGAGAAAGTACCAAAGGAGCTGAAGGGGCTTGCAGCCCTATAGGAGGAACAACAATATGAATTAACCAGTACCCCCAGAGCTCCCAGGGACTAAATCACCAACCAAAGAGTACAAGGTGGGACTCATGTTCCAGCTGCATATGCAACAGAGGATGGCCTAGTCAGTCATCAGTGGGAGGAGAGGCCCTTGATCCTGTGAAGGTTCTATGCCCCAGTATAGGGGAATGAAAGGGCCAGGAAGCAGGAGTGGGTGGGTTGGTGAACAGGGGTTAGGGAGAAGGGGATAGGAGGTTTTCGAAGGGGAAACCAGAAAAGGGGATAACATCTGAAATGTAAATAAATATCTAATAAAAAAGAATAGAGACAATATTTGAAACTAAAAAAAATAGAAATATCCAATATTTAGAGTTAATAACCCTATTGTTTAGTCAAAGCCAATCAATACAAATACCTGGGGCCAGCAAGATGGCTCAGTGGATACAGACCTTGACACCAAGCCTAATGACCTGGACTTGACACCCAGAACTCACATGGTGGAAGGAGAGAACCGAATACCACAGGTTTTTCCTCTGTCTTCTTCTTGTGAGCTATGTTACACACATACCCACACACATGCATACATATGCACAAAAAATAGGATATAATAGTAGTAGTAATAACAATAAACCTGGACAACAGAGGCTGGTGCGATGACTAAGTAGATAAGGTACCCATCAAAACCCCTGGTGACCTAAGTTCAACCCCTGGAACCCACATGGTTAGAAGATCACTGATTGCTGTGGGTTTTCTTCAGATCACCATAAAGGTAATTTTTTAAACCTGGTCACCAAATATATATATAGATAGATAGATAGATAGATAGATAGATAGATAGATAGATAGATAGATAGAGATAGATAGATAGATAGATAGATAGATAGATAGTCAAAATTTCACATTCTTGGCCTCCAAAGAACAGTGAACAGGAACAGGCTGGAAAAATATCTTTTTAAGTTACATGAAATAGACTACAAACAACTGGAAATGTGTAGGATTAACTGAGCAATAAAGCAGTGCTGTCTACTTTTTAATAAACTCTATAATTTAAACTGTTATATGTCAACTTGACATAAGCTAGAGTCAAGGAAGGCAGAGGGAGGGAGAGACCTGGGTTGGAAAGGGGAGGAGAAAAGGGGACAGGATCAGGTATTGGGGAGCAGGAGAGAAGCCCAGAGGGGCAGGAGAGTGAATGGAAATATGCAGCCTTGGTGGAGATGAGAGGTGTGGGGGGGACCTGTCTAGAAAGTACCAGAGACCCAGGAGGTAAGATAATCTCAGGACTTGATGTGGAAACCCTTAGCCAAAATGCCCAGCAATGGGGAGAGGGCACTTGAAGAGTCCACCTCCAGTAGGTAGACAGGGTATCAAGTGGAAGGATGGGGTTACCAACTCAGTCAAAATTTCTGACCCAGAATGGTTCTTGTCTAAAAGAATTGCAGGGATAAAAATGTGGAAGAAACTGACTGTCCAGTGATCAGCCCAACTTGGGATCCATCTCTCGCGGGGGGGGGGGAGGGGGCGCAGGGGGCATCAAGGCCTGACCCTATTACTGATACTATGATTTGCTTCCTTCAGGAGCCTAGCATGACTGCCTTCTGAGAAGCCTAACCAGCAACTGACTGAGACAGATGCAGATACAGCCAACCATTGGACTGAAGTTGGGGACCCCTATGGTTGAATTAGGTGAAGGATTGAAGGAGCTGAAGGGGATGATGACCCCATCAGTCTCACCTAACCTGGACACCCGAGCTCTCTCAGACACTGAGCCACCAACCAGGGCAAAGTGGGAGAGCTGGCAGACTAAACAACTTAGCCACCACCCAGGTCCAGATCCAGGGCTTTGGTTTGGCCCACCCCAACTTCTATCCCATGTATTCACTGCTGCAGCTCATGAAGGGGGAAGTCCTGTAGATTCAAAGCTGAAGGATCTCTTTAAACACCAGTATAGCTGAGAGGAGCCCTGGTGAGGATCCAGTATTGATAGTGTAACAGAAGCCAGAGGCCTCAAACCAGACCAATGACTCACTGCAGTGAACATTTGCGAGTAAAGCTGTTTGGAGAAAAAAGGTATACTGTGGGCCACACCGTAGCATACTGCAGCTTCCATGGCAAAATGGTTTGGTTTTGCTTTGTGTTATCTTGTGTTTTCTTTTGGTAGAGAGGTTGCAAGGTCAGAGGGAGGATATGGAGACTCAGGGATATGAGTGGGGTTGGGGTGCATGATGTGAAATTCACTAAAAAAAAAGGTTTATAGTGTGTTTCCTTTGTGCTGATTATTTTAAATAAAACATTCTTGACATTCCAAGAAACTAAGTCTTAGAATCCATCTTTTTACCAATCTATTTTCTTTTACGAATCAGTATTTTTTAATCAAAGAAACTGAGGCCAGACAGGGAAGTTTTGCATTTATAAACAGTTTAACTGAATGTAACTTGGAGCATACATATATATGTATGTCACCACATACAGAAGTATCTGAAATCAAGGATTATGGGCTTTGAAATATTTGGACAAATTCATTAATCCTCTTTCAGCACACCGTAGATTGTAGTAACAAAGAAGAAGCAAGAAAAAAATCCAATTGTTCCTGTAACCAAATGAAAAAAGATTTGTTAGCCAGATATCATAGTAAGTAAAAGAACCTTTCTTAAAAACACAAATATGTCTGTTTCAAGGCAGTCTGCTAAATCTTTAAATCTCAGCATTTATATACTATCAAGTGAAAGTCACCAGGTTCAGCTGTCACAATGGCACACAGCAGTATTCCCAGCATCTGGGATGTTGAGGCAGGAAGTCAAAGCCATCTTAGACTACAGAGTAAGACCCTGTCTCCAAACAAGATCAACGGTCAGGCTCTCTTGCTACACAATCAGGATGAGCATTGAGGCCAGGAGTGGTCACACATGAGAAAATCCCTTCTGATGGAATGCTGGGAAGCTCTAACCAGAGACAAAAGTAAACAAAACCGACCAGCTTATGTTCTCCAGTTCAAAGAAGCTCAAAGCTATCTTCTGATATACACTTACTGTAATATGCTTCAAAGTTTAGACATTGTAAGCAACCAGGCTATGAAGATGGCTCAGTCAGTAAAGTGTATGCCACACAAAAATGAAGGACTGAGTTCAGATCCCCAGCACCCCCTTAAACTCTGGGTGCTGTGGGGTACACCTCTAATCCCAGTACTTGGAAGGCAGAAACATGTAGACTCTGAAAGTTCATCAGCCAAATAGGATGGCCAATTGGTTAGCTTCAGGTTCATTAACTGTTTCAAAAAATACTGTGAAGACTGAGGAAGATCCCTAACATGAACAGCTAACCTACGCACATACACACACCTCACACATAGACATACACACAGAGACACAAATATAAGATATCATTAGCATTATATATAATAAAATGGAATATATATCCAGAGTACCTATTAGTTTTCAAATCAAATTATGTTATTATAAACATGAAAAATCCCATTTCTGAGGATTCATGTTTAAAAAAAACCCACAATCTTATAGAAGAAAAATACTTATTAACAAAAAATTGATCTTAATACTATGGTTTAAAACATATAAAACTAAAATTACAAACAAGCCACATGTTCCTCAAAGAAGTTATTAGCTATACTGCAGCCTAGGAAAATGATGAAATAATATAGTCACCAAAGTGATAAATATAAAGACTTATTAGCAGTATAGAGAATCTTTGGTTGATAATTTTGGGGGTGTTTGTTGGAGCCAAATTCAGAACTGGCCATGAAATTACTAGCCTCAAACTTGAGGTGATCCTTCTGCCTCAGTGTTTCAAGTGCTGGTATTACAGGCATATTCCACCAAGACTGGCTGTAATCTTTATAGATGGTATTAGATATAAAGAAATTTATATCTTAACTCCCAAGCATCACACATATTGGTGTAAACTGGATTAAATAAGATAGAACATGGACAGTAAAAGACACATTTATACTTCAGGATGATAAAATTATAAGCAAAAGTTTCATTCATATTATAAGAACTTTCAAATGAAATAGGGCAGTGGCCACACACATCTTTAGTCCCAGCACTTAGGAGGCAGAGGCAGGTAGATCTCTGAGTTCAAGGCCAGCCTGGTCTACAGAGCAAGTTCCAGGACAGCCAGGGACACATAGAAACCCTATGAAAAACAACACACACATAAGAACAAATGCTATTAAAGTTTAATAATTTAACTGAAGAAACTTCTAACAGGCAGGAACCTCATTGGAGTGATAGGGACACCAACCCATCCACAAAACATTCTACCCAAAATGTTTCCTGTCTATAAGAAATGCAGGAATGGTGGATGGAGCAGAAACTAAGGGAATGGCCAACCAATAACCAGATAGACTAGAGGCCCATCCCATGGGCAAGCACCAATCCCTGACACTAATAATTATACTGTTAAGCTTGCAGACTGGAGCTTAGCGTAACTATCCTCTAAGAGGCTCCACCCAGCAGCTGACTCAGACAGATGCAGAGACCCAAAGCCAAACAGTGGATGGAGCTTGGGGACACTTATGGAAGAATAGGAGGAAGGATTGTAGGCTGAAGGGGATAGGAACTTTATAGGAAGACCAACAGAGTCAACTAACCTGGACCCTTGGGACTCTCAGGAACTGAACCATCAACCAAAGAGAACACATAGGTTAGACCTAAGCCCCCCCCCCACACAGAAATGTAGCAAATGTGCAGCTCATTCTTCATGTAGGTCCCCCAACAACTGGAGCAGGGGGCTATTGCTAAAGCTGTTGCCTGTCTGTGGAATCCATTCTCCTAACTGGAATGCCTAGTCTGGCCTCAGTGGGAAAATAAGTGCCTAGCTCTGCAAAGACATGATGTGCCAGGGTGGAGGGATACCCAGGGGTGGCTCCACCCTCTCAGAGGAGAAGGGGGGAGGGGGAGGGGCTTATGAAGTGGGGGCTGGGAGGTGGCAGTGGTCTGGATATAAAGTAAATAAAGTAAGGGTGTGTGTGTGTGTGTGTGTGTGTGTGTGTGTGTGTGTGTGTGTGTGTGTGGTGTGTGTGTATGTAGCCACCAACTGAATGTTCCATATAAGGACTTCTCATGTGTTTTCCACAATAGCTAGGCCTTGGTTTCTTTACCTATGAAGTGGGCACTAATGTGACCTATACATTATAACTTAGGCTGTAAGATAAGGAAGCTCAAATATTGGTTCTCAGTCAGTTATTGTGACCTTATATCTACTACATCGAAATAGGAATATGTCATTTCTATTAATTTTCTAAAGCTGAAACTCATCAAAAAAAAGTAATAAAAATATCAGCCATTAAGACAACTGTTCAGTTAAGTCTAGTTAGGATTTTGCACACTATGTCACATGAAATATACATGAAGGGTCTCAAGTCCTTTATTATTTACTGCAACAAAAATTTCAGAATACCTAATTAACACTTTCATTATCACTGCATCATGTAAAGACAAATATATTTTCTCATTCTTGTCACTTATAGTCTAAGGAAATCAAAGCAAAATATTTAATATACATATTTAAAACAAAGACTAGTTAAGATTTTAGATAAGTCCTTCAACCTTGACTGAAATTCATTTTACCTGTTCTTAGAATAATATTTTCTATCCTTCATCTCCCTGTTCCTTGAGTCTTCTTTTGACTTGTCATTATATATCTTAAGCAGACTAGCAAATGAAAAAACGGATAGAAGAGCACAAGCCACAGAGCATGTGACTTCTGTTGGTTTAAAAGAAAACAATGGAATACCATTCTATGAAAGCATGCATTAAATACCTAATAAAAAATAAGAAACTACCTTTTTTTTTCAAATAATACCCAACAACAGCCAAGACTGAACCCATTGTGCTTTGCTGATAGCAGTAAGTATAAGGAAACATAAAAGAATTTGGCTCTGTCATCTTATTTCAAAGACCATCTTAAGGAAATAATCCAAAGGAAGGGGAAAACGTTGCACAATGAAGAAACCTCACATGCCTGCCTCTATCAGTCCATCTCTGTTGGTCTCTCTTCCTGTGAGTGTGAAAAATCTTAGGCATAAAGTATCTTCTTGCAACCACAATGTTTAATATTGAAAGATTAAGTCCTATACATCTTGTGATGCCATGAATAAATTCAAGCACCAAAGACACTTTACTTCTACTGGCAACTATTCACAGATAGCACTGAAGATACTATCTATAGAGGAGAAAAGCAATCATCACTCTTACCTAACTATGAACTGTGAGAGCTACAACAGTGACAGGCCTGCATGATACACCCACTGGTGCACAAGTGGCATAAGCATTTTAAGAGTAACCACCTCTCCTTTTTAACTGGGTTTAAGGCATAATTCATGACAGAGAACTAATTAACACCCAACAATGTTAATAAGACAAAAGGCATGAAACTAGTTAGGTTGGTTAGAGATGCTAGAAGAAATCCTACTAACTAGTCACTAAATGAAAATGGCAATAAAATAACTCCTAATAATATATTGATATATCCATCGATCAGTGTAACACACAGCCTTATCAGAGAAGTTTCTTCTTGCAGTAGATGGTAATTAAGAGAGAGGCACAAAAACAATGTACAGAGAGTGAGAGACTTTATAGTCCTCTGCTCTAAATGTGATGTCTTTATCACATTGCTCCTCTTAAGGCTCATGGATCTATGCAGAAGAGAAGGCAGAAAGATTGTAAGAGCCATGGGTAGTGGATGACTTGAAAGAAAAATAATTTTCAAAAAACATCAGGGTTGTATAAGATCCCTGGACTTATAAAAACTCACCTCCAACAGGAAGACAGGACATCAAGTGAGGGATGGGGTTGCTATCCTATAGTCACAACTCTGACCCATAATTGTTCCTGTCTGAAAGAATTACAGGGATGGAAATGGAGAGAAGCCTGAGGAAAAGAAAGTCCAGCAACAGGTTCAAAGTGAGATCCAGCTCAAGGAGAGGTCCCAAGGCTTGACACTATTACTGAGGCAATGGAGAGCTCACAAAAAGGGACCTAGCATGACTGCCCTCCAAAAGGCCCAACAAGCAGCTGAAAGACCCAACCAATGGACAGAAGCAGTTGACCCCTGTTGTTGAATTAGGGAAGGCTGAAAGAAGCTGAGGAGAAGGGCTACCCTGTAGGAGGGCCAGCAGTCTCAATTAATCTGGACCCCTGAGATCTCTCAAACACTGGAGACCACCAATCAGACAGCATACACCAGCTGACATGAGGCCCCCAACACACATACAGTAGAGGACTTCTGGGTCTGTGTTCATTCAGAGATGATGCGCCCAACCTTCAAGAGACTGGAGGCCCAGGGAGTTTAGAGGTCAGGTGGGGTATGGGGTGGGGGCATCCACATGGAGACAGGATGGGGTGGGTAGGAGGTATGGGATGTGGAACAGTCAGAGGGTGGACAGGGATGGGGAGGAATAAAATATGGAATGTCAAAAAATAACAATAAATAAATAAAATTTTTTAAAAAGAAAAGAAACATCAGGGCTGATACACATATGAACTCACAGAGACTGTGAAAGCATACACAAGAGCTGCACAAGTTCAAGCCAGAAAAAACTCCTAAAATAGTGAAAGGAATGTGGGCACTAGGTCTCAACCCCTAACCAAGAACTTGTAGCTGCTAGGACAGGGAAAATCAGTTTTCTTCAGTGGTGAGGCACTGAGTATATCAACTACTTTCTAGGGAATGTCACGGACTAAGGAAGTGGTAATAAAATCAGGACTACATTTAAGATAAGGCAGACAGACAGAGCTTCGAAAAAGAACAATCTTGGAAAAGGACATGCCAAACATCACACTTATTGATCTAATGTTTCCATGATCTGATTGATAACCAAAATTAAATGAACACAGTTCCCACACCTGTAATGTAAAATGGATACAGGAACATGGTAACATGATAGTATCTCATGTCTTCCAGGCTTTCAAGAATGATACTCATGAACAGGTTTAACAGGTTCTGTCCCTAAGGGAATTCTAATTCTTTGAGAGAGATGAGATGAGAAGGAGTGCTGTGAAGTATCATTTTCTATATATGGCATGGTTACTGTGGTTTGTTCATTCTTGGACCAGGGAATAGAATACCCCATTGTATTAGAAATGCCAGTACCATGGGATGATCACCAAGAACAGCAGCCATAGTAGAATGGATCAACCCAAGCTTAGACTGCCACAGAAGGCAGAGCTGGAGAAGTGATGCCAGCCCTTAGGAGGAGCCCAAAAGATCAAGTGGAATCCAAGACACTGAAAGAAGAAGCTGTAACATTGAAATTGCCTTGGAGACTCAGAGATGTTAAAGATGCCAGAGCTGGGGCTGGTGAGATGACTCAGCAGGTAAGAGCACCTGACTGCTCTTCCAAAGGTACTGAGTTCAAATCCCAGCAACCACATGATGGCTCACAACCATCTGTAATGAAATCTGACTCTTCTGGAGTGTCTGAAGACAGCTACAGTGTACTTACAAATAGTAAATAAATAAATCTTGAAAAAAAAAAAAAGATGCCAGAGCCATGGGATACATGCTGAGGAAAGCTGCTAACAGGGAGTCGAACCAGCCCAGGAGAAAGAAGTCTGTTGCAGTCAACAAAGATGAAAAAGGAGTGGAGATCTAAAAACAACTTTGACATCATCCATGGAGATGCAGAGTTTGGAGTTTGCCCAGCTGGTTTCCTTCCTTGCTTTGAGGATTACAGTTAAGAGATTGGATGAATCTCAGAAAGGACCTTGAACTTTGGACTTTTAACACTGTTGAGACTGCTACAGACTGTGAGGACTTTGAAAGTTGGACTAAATGCATTTTGCATTATGCT
>NC_034613.1:48408043-48430165 GCF_900095145.1 Mus pahari | reverse complement strand
GAGAGAGAGAGAGAGAGAGAGAGAGAGAGAGAGAGAGAGAGAATAAAAGATTAAGATGCATATCTTGGGGGAACAGGACACTAATTTCAGTTGGGAGAGTTTTTTGTGATGTATCAGAGGAACATGCAATTGCTGTACAGTTCGCAATGAAGATACAGAATGGAGGGCAGTGAGCATTGAGGAGATAAGCAATGGGAATGAGTAAGCTCTAAAAAGTGAAAGTACAGAAAAAAAGACTAATGGATTAAAAGGGTAATAAAGTCGGAGTTAAAGGACAGAAAAAAGGAAAGCATTAGAGCACAGAGTGGGGCATAGGGACTAATGCAGATGCTGAATTTCATTTGACATTACTCAAACCTATTATATGAAATATGAGTAATGTTAGTGAAGTTAAAGAATGTATTAGAGAACATCAATTTGCTTTATCAAGAGATCATTATCTGGGGTGGGAGAGTTAGCTTAGTAGTAAGGGCACTGGTTGCTCTTTCAAAGGACCTATTTTTTCATTCCCAGCAGCCATAGAGCTGCTAACAATATATCTCTAACTCCAGTTCCAGATGATCTAATACTATCTGGCCTCCATGGGAACTGCACATATATGGTGTGCAAACATACATGCAGGCAAAATACCTGCACACGTAAAATAAATGAAATCTTTAAAGACAGAGAACCCTATTTATCATTGGAAGTCACTATTGAGCATACTATGATTAAAAGAGAATCAAGAATGAAAGTGGTAGAGACTCCAGTGAGGAGGGAGATATATCAGACAATATAACCACTCAAGACTACATCTATTTTAGAGGGAAAAAAAACCCAACAACTCTTGTAATATGGTTCTCAGGAAAAGGCACCTTGATTTAAAGTATGTGTTAATGAAAGGAAAAACAAGCCAGAAGTGATTGTCTTTTGTCTGCTAAATGTCTCTTATCTGGGGCTTGCCATTTTGTTTTGTTTTCTCTTGTTTTATAGTTACCTAAATATGAGAATTTAAGTTTGATCTGAACACACACATAAAGAGCCAGGTATGAATCAACAATAATGCAAATGTATTGAGTAGTACATTTCAAAAATAAATGATTCCTAAGTTGAAAATTGTGTGCCATTCTGAATAGCATGATGAAATCTTGCATCCTTTCTCCCATTTCTGTGTAGGCTAAATCTATGCCTTTGCCCACTCTACTATATATATATATATATATATATATATATATATATATATATATATATGGCCTACCTTACTTACCATTTAGTAGGTGTTTCAGTTTTCAAAACTATCAAAACACAGTGTTTCTGTCCAAGTAACCCTTGCATAAAAGGCCATATCAAAATGTCTACATAATTTACTCCACTTCAACAGGTAGGCACTGTATCAGTTCACATCATCACAAGAGAAAGAGTATAGTAAAAAAAAAGGTATTTAAGGAGAAAGTGAGATAATCATATAGTATTACTGTAAATTGCTTTAAATTTTCTATTTTATTATCAAGTACTGTTAATCTCTTACTTTACAAGATTTGTAATAATTTACGGTATAAGAAAACACAGTGCGTTTGTGTGTGAATGTGTACATATGTATATATTGTTCAGTATTTTATATGGTTTCAAGTATTCCCTGGGGTCTTACACTGGTGTCACTTGAATATGAGGAAACTTCTATGTATCTAACTAACTGTACACTACATAAATGGATACCACATGGCATGGGGTGGAGTGATCCAAAACAAAAAATACGAGGAATTTAGACACCATTTACAGACATTGGTAATGATCACTCTTACAAGCCATACTGAGAGAAAGAAAGCATCTGCTTGACAGCAGATGCTGGCAAGGTTGTGGAGAAAGAGGAACACCCCTCCATTGCTGGTGGGATTGCAAGCTTGTACAACCACTCTGGAAATTAGTCTGGTGGTTCCTCAGAAAATTGGACATAGTACTACTGGAAGATCCAGCAATACCTCTCCTGAGTACATACCCAGTAGAAGTTCCAACTGGTAATAAGAACACATGCTCCACTATGTTCATAGCAGCCATNTTTATAAAAGCCAGAAGCTGGAAAGAACCCAGATGTCCCTCAACAGAGGAATGGATCCAGAAAATGTGGTACATTTACACAATGGAGTACTACTCAGCTATTAAAAACAATGAATTTATAAAATTCTTAGGCAAATGGATATATCTGGAGGATATTATCCTTAGTGAGGTATCCCAATCACAAAAGAACACACATGATATGCAATTACTGATAAGTGAATATTAACCCAGAAACTTAGACTTCCCAAGATACAATTTGCAAAACACATGAAACTCAAGAAGAAGGAAGACCAAAGGGTAGATACTTCATTCCTTCCGAGAATGGGGAACAAAATACCCATGGAAGGAGTTACAGAGACAAAGTTCAGAGCTGAGATGGAAGAAAGGACCATCCAGAGACTGCCCCACCCTGGGATCCATAACATAAACAACCACCAAACTCAGACACTATTGCACATGACAGCAAGATTTTGCTGACAGGACCCTGATATAGCTATCTCTTGTGAGGCTATGCCAGTGCCTGGCAAATACAGAAGTGGATGCTCACAGTCATCTATTGGATGGAGCACAGGTCCCCAATGGAGGAGCTAGAGAAAGTATCCAAGGAGCTAAAGGGGTCTGCAACCCTATAGGAGGAACTACAATATGAACTAACCAGTACCCACAGAGCTGTGTCTCTAGTTGCATATGTAGCAGAGGATGGCCTAGTCAGCCATCAATGGGAGGAGAGGCCCTTGGTATTGCGAAGATCATATGCCTGGGGTCATGGGATGCTGATTCATGAGAGAATCAAAAGAGAACCTGGAGTAATGAGTGAAATGATATGTAAAATTAAAAACTGGGCTTTCGATGTGCAAGAGCTATCCAGAGAAGTTTTAGAATAGGAAGAGAGCTGCTTGGAGAACTGTCTCAAGCAGAGCAATCTGGAAAGCTGTATTGAGCAGAAGATAGGCTGCCAGCTTATAACCCATCATTTGACTTTGCATTATTTGTTTAGCCACTCTCAAACACCCCTTCTCTCGGAAATCCTCTCCAAGTTGAGGCTTGTTCTTGAAAGATGGGATGGAACTCTTTGAAAGGATTAGGAGGATTAGGTGATATGTCCTTGCTGGAGGAAGTGTGGGGTGGACTTTGAGGTTTCAAAAGCCCATACCAAGCTAGTGCTCTCTCTAGCACCACATATGCATACATGCTACTATGCTCCCTGCCATGACTAAGGACTAATGGATAAAGATCTGTACTCAGGACCTCATGATTGTATAGCAAATACTTTAGACAGAGATGTACTTTTCCCAGCTCCCATTTTTCATTGTATATATTTGCTGAACCTAAATGCTAACTCCGAGAAAATAAAGTTTTCCAATCTGCCTTATACAAATGATATGAACTATGCTATGAAAACTCAAAATTAGTAGGAATCAAGATAAAACCTTAACTCTTTTGTGTTCAGGTCTAATACCTTTGCAACTTCATTATATTTTCAACTAAGCCATTAAAAAAACATTTCATTTTTTCACCTGATTCAAGCACTAAGCAAGAAAAACATTTCCACTACATTTAACCAAAATATTAATGATCATTTTACTAATCTTTACAAGTATAGATATCTTGCCCTTGACTTACTGTATATGTGTCCAAATAATTGATTTAATTTTAATAATTCAAAAGTTATTTAAATCTCTTCATTTTCATACCTAGAGACTATTCAAAGTTGATTACATTTAACCCACTTTGTCATTTGGAACATATCCCTGCTGATTAAAAGGTTCCACAGGAAAAATATTGCAACTAAGTACATAAGGTACATTCAGTTCCCCGGGCTTCACAATCTTTGATGCCAAAAATATATGAATGAGCACAGTGACTGTTTTCCCTCTTCCTTCCTCTAAGACTTAGTTGACATTTATTAGATTTCAACTGTTTCTAAGACTCTTTAGAGAATCTAAAATATACTACATAATTCTGCTGTCACTTACCTGTGAAAAGGAAGAAAGCTAGCACTAGGATAAATGCATACCCAAAGTACATAAAGGCACTTCCAATGCTAGTGACTTGAATTTTGGTAAAAAAGTAATGAAGCGCATATATAAAAATATAAACAGATGTAAAACTGCTGGTCAAAAAGGCTCTCCACCACCAACCACAATCCTGTAAAAACAGAAAAACACACTATTTAGGTGATACCTTAACTATAAATGGACTAGCAATTATTGTGATAACAATATAAACTCTATAACATTATTAATTAAAAATAATAAAATGTTGTAGCTGGAGAAATGACTCAGTGATGAAAAGCACAACTGCACTCCCAGAAGTCCCAGGTTTAAGTCGCAGCATGCACATTATAGCTAATAACTCTTACCTAACTCCAGTTCCAGAGAATGTGATGCCCTTTTCACACCTCTGCAGACACTGTACATACATGGTGCACAAGACAAAAATGCTCATACACACAAACAATAAAATAAAATTTTCTTAAAATAAAAGGTTGAAGTTTCATAAGCAATTTAATTACACACATACTTATATCCTGTTTTAGATGTCTTAGCTTCTATAAACTGTTTCCAGAGATATAGTGTGTGCCCTCTTAAGCATGGTGTTATAATTCATGAAGACTATTTTAAGACTGCCTCATCCCTGGAAGGCATTCAGCTCAGCTTCCTTTACTGATGTGAGTTATGCTGAGGCCAGTTTGGAGTTTCTACAGTAACCACCATCTACTGCAAAAACTAAGTCTTTATGAGCAAAGCTGACAGCAACACTGATCTGTTGTAATAAACAAAATATTTGGGAGGAAATATGACAGGTACTTGTGCCCATTAACAAAAACTATAGCAGTGGCTTCCACACTAAGGCCTGTACTCTGGCCAGACAGAATGTTGACTAAGGTTACTATACCAGATATGAATTTCCTCCTGTCTAGAGTGTCTCAAATTCAACAGAAAGTAATTGGTTACCATAGTAACAGACTTGCCACTATTGTACCAATGAATATATGTCCCACCTGGCTGTTTGGTATTGTAACATGAAGTATCCATAGCTGAGTAAAACTGTTAATGACAACAACAAACACTTTAGCCACTGACGTACTTTCCCAGCTCCCATTTTTCATTGTATATATTTACTGAACCTAAGTGCTAACTCTGAGAAAATAAAGTTGTCCAATTTGCCTTATATAAATGATATGATGTAAGCTATGAAAACTCAAATGTAGTAGTTTCTCCTTCAGCAGTCTATCTTTCAGGACTCTATGAACCAGACAACAGAGAAGGAGGTTCCAGGTCAGTACCAGCTTGATTGATCTATGTCTGATGACCAAATGATACGGTGTTTTCAGTAAGAGGATCAGGATACACGAGGAATAAGGAGTAGAAAAAAATAACCATCAGAGAAAGTAGTAGAGTGTTGTAGAATACTTTCTACTGTGCATGACATGGTCATTGCACTCTTGAACTCACAGAAACTATGATTATCAGCACCAGACATGTACAACACTACAACTATTTTCATTCTTTCCAAGAAGGGAAGTAATCACAAGGCCCCACCTTTGCCAAGCATATAAATGCACCAAGTATATAAAAAAGATTACTAGGAAAGGGAAAGGTGTTTTCCTCAGTGGCATAGCCACTGGTGACTTACCCATGTTCTTATAAATAACCCCTCACCCATGCTCCTGTAAGAAATCCTATCTAAACTCTATGTGTTTCCAAAAAGGGAAAGATGTAACAGTGAAAGGGACTAGTTAGGGAGAGGGAGGATTTCAGGAGTAGTGGTGGGGTATATAAAAAGATTATGGCATAAATATAACTAAATACACTACATAGATGTGGGAAAAGCCCATGAGTGCGCAGTTGTATTGGTGAGACTTTTTGGGGGTAGCTTGTGATCTTACTAGGAGACAAAATCCTACAGCAAACTCTGATCCTCTGGCTCTTACAGTCTTTCTATCCCCTCTTCCATATTTGTTCCTTGAGCTTAGGTATAGGAGTGTTTTGAAGATGAAACTGTTAGGCCTGGGTTCCACAATTATGCATTTTGATTGGTGTGGTTTGTTGTAGTGGTCTCTATCCATTGCAAAGAAAAGTGTCATAGTCATGTCAAAGTGGATGGGGAAGGGAGCCCATGAGACCTCAATCCTACACAAAGGCAACTAAGGTATACTAAGAATGGGGCAGTCTTCCCTAAGGAAGAATGAACTAATTTGTTATTTCATACCATATGTGTGTGTGTATGTATGCATATATATATGTATATATATACGTATATGTGTATGTATATATGTATGTTTATAACACATACACACATATACACAAAAACAATAAAAAAGAAACCACACATTTGAAAGAGAACAAGGAGGGGTGTATCAGATGGTATTCAAGTAGGAAAGAGGAAAAGAAATATAATTATAATGTAAAAAATTAAAGATGTAAGAAAACATCACAATGAAACCCATTATTAGAAAAAGTGCTGTCTGATGATGGCTTAGGTCAGATACAAGAAAAAGTACTATAGAAATTTATACAGCAAAGGACTGCCTGGTCTGGCCTCAGTGAAAGAAGATGCACCTAACCTTAGAGAGCCCCAGGGAATAGGGAGGTCTATTGGGGTTGGGAGATATGTGGAGACATCTTGGAGACTGGGGTGGATTGGGGGGGGAGGAAAAATGGGATGAGGAAGTCAGAGAGCAGACCAGGATGGAAGATAACAACTGGACTGTAAAACAAGATTACAGAATAATAATAAAATATTTAGAACTACAGAAAAAGAAATATAAAATGGAACTTATAGCTAATGGAATATTTTTTCATTGGCTAAATTCAGGATCCATAAGGGACATGACTGAGGTTAATATGCAGCCTGGTCTTGCCATGTCATATTAACTACGTCTTTTCCACTTGCTCACAATGATGTGTATTTTTCCTCTATAATAAATTCTAGACTCATGTATACTGATATTTGGTGCCATGAGTTCTTTTGGTTAATTACTAATGTTTAAGATGCCCCAAATGTTTTCTAAGAAGAAAAAAATATACCCACAATATGCTTGTTTCTTTAGGCTCCTTAACAATTGTTACACATTCTCTTTATGATAAAAATGTACCAGAGGATGTACCACTAGCTAAGTAAATACATATGCAATTATATATATATATATATATATATATATATATATATGTATATATGTGTTATATATATATATATATATATATATATATATATATCCTATATAATGCTGCAAAGCAACAAGTATATAAACCTTTCATTGTCACCTAGAGACAATCATATTTAACTCCAATAAAATGATAATTTTTGAGATTTAACCTAAGCTTAACCTTAACCCTAATGCTAACTCTGAAACAATGTAGGTCTAGAGAGATGGCCTATCAGTTAAAGGAGTGTACATACACACACACATACACACGCACACACACACACACATACACACACACACATACATATTTAATAAATAAAAGTAAAATAAATCATTTTTAAAGATTTAAAATACAACAACAATGCACTACTGTACTACAGCACCAGCCATTCAAGTGGCATCAGGGTCTAAAAACACGGGGATGAACTAAAGAAAAGTATTATATAAGTGAGGAGGAGAAAGGGACCTGTAAAGCAACAAACTCAATCCCACAAAATAAAATCCTGACTGAAGCTGCAAAGAAACCTTTAATTATTTTTTAAAAACCACTATAGTGGGTCTTTTACATGGTTGAACTCAAATCAGTCACCCACCGCCATATTTTTATACTCAAATCAGCACTCCCACTGTCATTTTTTTCAATGTTAACTGAATAACAAGCAGACATTATCGTAACCACTCAAAGAGAAATCACTTTCTTTTTTAATCTTGCATCAAAGTGGCACTCAGTAGCTAGATCAAAGTCAAAATATATCATTAGGAAAACATAATATAAAACTTATACCAAGTAGTGAAAACCATCAAGTTAATATGTATTTGAATACCCTTCTGAGCACACACTCTAATTCCAATAATGTAACTTTAGAATACTTAAGTAATATTAATATTTATGTCTTTACCTCAGCACACAGCCGAAAATAGCATAGCAGAACTGTAACTTCTGAACAGGAAATCATAAAAATTAAGAAGATTAAGAAAAGGAAGGCAAACAGGTAGTACATATGAGGAGACCTAAAAGCAAGCACAAATTTAAATTTTTCAATATTATATAATGAAAGATTAGTCCAAATCAAGCCAAATCTATCCAAAAGACTATCAAACAATTCTAATATTACACACACACACACACACACACACACACACACACACACACACACACACACTTTTTCTGAGATAGGGTCTCTCTATACAACTCTGGATGTCCTGAAACTAGAACTCACTCTGGAGACCAGGCTGTCCTCAAACAGAGATCTGCTCTCTCTGCTTCCCAAGTGCTGGGATTAAAGGCCTGTGCCACCACAGCTGGCCAACCTTTAAACTCTTCACTCCAAACCTCCATCCAACCATAGAGTCCTGAAAGCAATGTCTTACTAACATAGTTTCAGATTTGAGCCCCATCTTCTCTAGATACAAGTATAGACAATATCCATGATTCTTTTATTTATTTATAAAACTAAGTTCTCACTTGGGACTCGTCACTATTTCTACACACATTTAAAAATATACTTTCTTTTTAGAAATGAAACATTGTAAATGCCAAAAATACCAATAGATTCATCAGATACCAGAAAATTACTGTATCTAGTATATCTTTGCCTTTGAAGCTCTAAAGACATGTGACCTCTCCAACTATGTCTTCATAGTGTGACACGCATAATTCTATCAATTAATTCTTCAAACATGTTTCTCTTAAAAATATGTATGTGGGCTGTATTTAGGTCAAACTAAAAGAACTAAATGACTACCATTGTTATTGTAAAGCTGAGCTGGCTATATTGGGAAGAATAATAAATTTTTAAAAATCTTCTGAAGCCAAGCATCACTGTACAAGTCTGTAATCTCAGCTACTCAGAAAGCTAAAACAGGAAGATCACAAGTTCCAGACCAGTTTATGTAACTTAGTGAGACTGTCTCTAAAGTAAAGGGCAAAGAGCACTAGGGTACAGGTCCAGGATGGAGCACCTGCTTTGAACACAGAAGGCACTAGTCCCTATCCCCAGAATAATTAAGTCAATTATTATTAATGGTTAAAGCTATTTGAGAATATAGACAAAACCATAAATTACTACTCCATTTTAAGTGTACAGTGAAATATATGTTTGGGTGTTAAGATAATTATCAGGGTTAGGGAAAATGTTCTGTAATTAATAAACATGTTTAAGTTATACACACTCCTTTTTTCAGTGCAGAAAATACTGATTCTCATTTTGACACATTTTTTGACAGATTTGTTTTTCTGAAACTAAACTTAGGGCCTTAAAAATATTAAGCAGGAACTCTTAAGAGAAGTATATAACCAATCTGACAGTCTCAGATTTTATTGCTTCCCTTTCAAACCAATTTGTCACAACACTAGTTAAAAAATAAGTTCTTAATGGATATAACCAAAGCTGATTTTTGAGGCCTTAAAAGATTTGTTTGAGACAGGCCTTGTAGCACACACCTACAGACACCAGGACAGATTTGTTTGAAAGAGTATGGTATAAAAGTATTATAAAAAACAACACAGTGACATTTTACTTCATTTTTAAAGCTAACATTTTTAAAAAGATTGTATGTGTGCATGTGTGCATGCGTGCAGACCAAAAGAGACTGTTATATCCACTGGAGCTAGACTTACAGGAAACTAATAGGCTTTTGAACATTAGAACTTACTCTTCATTTTATTTTGGTACACACTACCAATCTTTCTTGATTTTATATTTGAATATTACATACAAGTACTGAAGTATTATTCCATTACCCTATAAATATGCACTATTGTTAGGTATTAAGCTAAACAAGTTTATTGAGATGCAATACTCACCAAATACGGTTTAGAATATAAGAAATTTGTAGAAAAATACAGCCAAAGGGTAAAAGACTACCAAGTATAATGGTAATAGTTGATTTTGAAAAGAAAGCCCTTTGCGGATTCCTATGAGGGGTCTTTTGTGTCTGAACTGGAAAATCAAACTGTTTAAAAATAAAAATAAGAGTGGATGAAACAAATCAATTCACAGTCATAATTGCAATACAGTCCAGAATCTTGAATTTGAACAGAACATGCATGTCTTGGGAGCTAAAACTAGATCACTCCATGTAATAAAATTATAATGTAAACAGAAGTATAGTACATTATTTACATATATACTTTTTAAGATTTTAGTAGTTACATAAAAGCATAAACAGTAGCAGGCAAAACAATTGGGCGGTATGTTTATATGCAGGCACATGTCACCAAAACCCATTTTTGCCAGAGATTGAACCCAGGACTTCCTCATAGTATCCAAGTACTCTATCAACTGATCTACATCTGCAGTCCTGAGAATTTGCCTTTCTGAATATATTTCAAAGGACTTATTTGACAAGATTTACTTTTGACTATACTAATATTAAATAGGCATGTTTAAAACTTCTCTCCAATTTTACCTAAGAATTTATCTTTTAGATAAATTGATCAATGAATTTGTTAACAGTGGTCAATATTTTCATGCTCTTGCTTCCTATAGAACTCCATCTCCCTTTGCATCACTTTTAAACTTCCCAGCTGCAATCTCAAACTAGTTTTCTACCATCTAATTGTAGAGTGGCCTGAGTTAGTCTTTTTAGGCATCCTGTTCCTAACCCCCACCCCCACCCCCGCCATGTAGAAGGATGCTAACTTCAGATCGGTACCTGAACATCCCACTTAGGACTGTTAGGAAGCTAACTTCAGATCGGTACCTGAACATCCCACTTAGGACTGTTTCTTTGCTCTCCTCTCCCACTACACAAACATTTATTTTCTAAGGTACTTGACGTCAGCTTTCCTATAATCTGCCCTTTTAATTTTGTCTATCAGAGAAAAAAAGAAATGTAAATAACCTATAATGTGGGAAATATATTAAACAATATCTTTTAACATGATACTGTCTTTTACTTATTTTTATACCGTCAATTCAAAAAATTATTATAATGTTTTCAGTGATATTTTTGTATTTATATTGCAAATGCACATTAAGGTATTTCAGGCATCACTCACAAGTCAAAAGCAGTATTTTGAAAGTTTACCTGTTCCCTTTTCCCAAAGTACACTCCTAAAAATGTCAGTGGTGTTGAAACTCCAAAGTACAATACAAAGAAGCTTGCCAGTGTACAAAAGGAGATAGCAGCTGATGAGCCTTCCATCCACAGAATCAGATTCATAATAAAGATATCAGCAAAGACAATTCTGAGGAGGAGGATAGAGAGTATCGTTATACAACATGCCTCCTAGAAAATGTTCTAAACACTTAATGCAAATGTCACAATCTTCTTCTGGTGGGATTATTTAATTATAAGAAATATTATATCACAATAATACAAATTGGTCCTTGAGTTGAGGCTTAAACATGTTATAATGTAACAGTAATTTGTTATAGAATATGATTTGTAAATCTCATCTTGGCATCTTCAAAATCTAGCAGAAATTAAATAAGATATAGATTAATATACTAATAGACAATATAATGAACCCAATGAATAAACGATGTATACAGAAAGCATAATTTTAGAACCTAGACTGAAGTAGGCTGTATGATGTCCTCAAAGCCAACAGATTAACTGCTAACTGTACTAGCTACATCACCAGGCAATTCTCATTGTGTCTCTATTGTTCCAGATAAATTAGTAGACTGATAGAATTCAGTGTCGACGTGGGAATGGGTTGAAAAATAAAAATAGAAACTAACTTATGGAAGTCTGAGAATATTAAGGAAAATAAGACTTTATCCCATCAAAATCAAGGATTAATTCAAGAGGTATTCACCCGGTTTTGAGCCCCTCCTACTTTCAAGAGTTCTTTCTCACCTTTCTTTAATCTATGTTTGCCCTGCTCAAAAATAAAAACAAAAAATTAACTGAAGAGATTTAAAAATCCAATTTGTTAAAAATTAAGTGTGATTTCTTAGCAACATTAACATATAGCATAGTGTGTGGGTGTGTGGGGGGGAGTGTGGGGGGTGTTGGGATCAACCTATGGGAAAAGGTGGCAAAAGAAAGAAGACAAAAATAGTCTATATAATGTGGTAGTTAATACATAAAGGAATTGCCATGAAAGATATAAAGATCTAACTAACAAGAGTCTGACTAAAGATGGAATGTAGAATTCATGCATTGAATCTGCTTCTTTTCAAAACCCTGAAAACATTACATTACAGTAAAGGAATTACGAAAGGTCATAACTTCAAAAGTTTGGATAATATAGAAAGGAAAACTCTGGAATAAATTTTAGCTCTAGAAATAGCAACTAAGTCAATATATCTGAGAAACCTGCCTTCCAGCCTCACAGCAGGTAAAGCTTCCAGGCAAATGAATTCAAACCGAGAGCTCCAAAAGGCCCGGAAAATGTCCAGAGGCCAAGTCCTTCTCTAAGTGTGCACAGAAAGAGACTCTGAACATTAGTGTAAGAAGCTAAGAATCCTACAAACTCTCTTCCCCACTAACCACAGGCCAATAACGTCCTTTTCCCAGCTCAGCAGAAGACTGAGAAGGAAGGAGTCTTCAAACTTAGGAGACTGATTATAAAAATCTAGCACATGCATCCTTGGAGCAATTAGCAGAGATATTACAACCATAAAACAAGAAGCAGAAATCTTAAGGACTTTTGAGGTAATAAAAGAGCTCTTGGGAGTTAAAAATATGGCAGGAGGAATTAAAACCTCAATAAAATGGTTGAGAGAGAGAGAGAGAGAGAGAGAGAGAGAGAGAGAGAGAGAGAGAGAGAGAGATCTGATAAAATGTCTTAGAGAGAGAGAGAGAGAGAGATCTGATAAAATGTCTTAAAAAGCAACAAAACAGAACAGCAGAGCAGGTGACACGAGGCAGAAACAAGGACAAGAAATTGAATGAGTAACACAGACATCAGAAAAGCAAAGAATTATGGGAGAAATGAGAGTTCTTTATTAGTATCTTTTCAAAATTCTAAGAACTTTCATAACAACTGGACAACTCTGAAGAGGCAGAGCTATGGACTAGTGAGACAGTTCAGTGGGCAAAGGCACTTGCCATGAAGCTTTCATGATTTGTATCCAATCTCCCAAGCCCACATAATAGGAGAGTAACAACTCTGAAAGTTGCCTTGTGACCTCTACTCATGTACTGTGTGGCACATGTCACACACACTCCACCACAACATATACACATTACACACACAACAATTACCATTGTTTATTTTTTTAAGAGACAGATTTTAATGTCTGATTTTCTTTGTAGGAGCAAACTTTCCCCACTCAACTCCTCTATTAAAATTCCTCCATATGACGTACAAGGACAGATGCTGATGCCAAAGACAGCATTAACATGTCAGAATCATGTGTCTGTTTCAGTCAGTCAGGTAATCAATGTACCTAGCTGCAGATCTGAATAGTGTCTTTGTTTAAGGAAACCATAAACATTTCTGCTTCTAGTGATCATCTTGACCAAGTTCATAATAGATTTTTGCTTGTGTGTTTGTTTGAGATAGTGTTTCTCTTTGTAGCCTTGGCTATCCTGGAACTGCCTTTTAGACCAGGCTGGCCTCCAATTCACAGAGGACCACCTACTACTGCCTCCTGAGTGCTAGGATTAAAGTCATGCCCCATCACACCAGGCTCCTAACATACTCTTTCTATGGACTCTGTTTTCAATAAATGTCAACATTTGAAAACATCTCTATAATAAGGTATCTATCCCAGAACTCTCCCCAAAATCACATCTACCATGAGAAAAAGGGGAAGTGGCACCCATGAGACACACGAGGTTCAACATTGATTCTACTTTTCAGGAATGAGTCTTCCATTGTCAGTTCCTGCAAGGCACATTCCAAAACTAGAGTTCTAATGGTGCTTTCATATTCACTGTCTCTTTTTTCAGTGTCTTAGGTAGGGGCTGGATACTTTCTCTTCTTCAATTATAAGTCATTTAGTCACTTCGAAACTAATTTCCACTCTTTGTGCTTTCATTTTACTGTTTATACTTCACAGTCCCCCTTGTATTTTTGACCGTTTCTAACAATGCCCTTTTCAGTAGGTATGCCTAGTCTGTTCTTTAAATATTCTTCTGTAAATAAAACTTCAAATTCCTTCAAAAAAATAACAAAATCCCTGCTTCATGTCTTTAAAACATTTTGTACCTTATAAGGAAGCTTGGTTTTTGATGATTTAACCACACTCCTCACGACATTTTTAATACCTCTCTGCTCGAATGAATTTGTTTAGCCATAATATTCCTTTGCCAAATTTCCTACTTTTGAGATTAATTTCAGCTTCTCACTTGACAAGTCATAATCTTCCTTCTTAGACATAAACTCAATTAACCCATCCCAACAATTTTCCTTTGGAAGTATGCTCTAGAATGTTAATGTGAAAGTTTAACAAATTGATAACTATTCTGCAATGCCATGCTTTTCATTCTGAAAATTTCTTCATATATCAACCTTATTATTTCTAGACTTTGTAATAGCAGGAGAAGCAGAAAAACTAGAGTTGAACCTGTGTCACCTGAGTCCATCTTCTACATGAACAATTTATTTACATATTCACCAAGCATCTGCTGAGTATTTACACATTAGGCTCTTATGCTCAAAGAGAGAAACCAAAAAAAATTTGCTTCAAAAAAAAAGATACTGGTGATAAAGTCAGACAAAGACAAATAAATTACAATGCAACATTGGAAATACTACAGCAGAAAAATGAAGAGAGCACAGGAAGAAACTTGAAGGATAAAACATTGTATAGCTCACAAAACAGTTTCACAGTAAGTCCGTCCATGTAAATCTCTAAAAAACTCTGCACCAAAGGCACTACAGGCAAGGAAATGGGCATTCAGAGACCCTATGGGACTTAACCAAAGTCACTCAACCAATACTGAATGATACCTCCAAGCTTTCTTCCAGTTTAATGTCTCAATAGATAGCCAACAAATCACATCGCCTTTTCCTTGTCTATCAACTTGTGCTTCCTTTTGCAGTGCTAAGGCTTAACCCAGGAGCTTGTATATGCTAGTCAATCACTCTTTCACCACTGATTTATACTCATATCCTAGTATTTATTGCTTTAAGGGCTACATAGAGGAAAGGTTCTTACCCTAATAATTTTACAATCTTTAAGTTCTTTGGAAGGGCAAATATACATATATACATATATATGCATATATAGTCTTATTGCATATAAATATAAATCCAAATCCATTTATGAGCTAAGAAATTCTTTCAACTTAGGAGTTTTGTTTTTATTTTATGTGTATTGATATATGTATGCCCATGTGAAGTTACCAGATCTCCTGGAGTTGGAGTTATAGGCAGTTGTAAGCTGCCATGTGGGTTCTAGAAATTGAACCCATGCCTTTTTTTCCTTTTTTATTTATTATTATTTTCTTTATTTACATTTCAAATGCTATCCCGAAAGTTCCCTATATCCCACCCCGCCCCTGCTCCCCTACCCACCCACTCCCACTACTTGGCCCTGGCCTTCCCCTGTGCTTGGTCATATAAAGTTTACAAGACCAAGGGGCCTCTCTTCCCAATGATGGCTGATTAGGCCATCTTCTGCTACATATGCAGCTAGAGACTTGAGCTCAGGGGGTACTGGTTAGTTCATATTGTTGTTGCACCTACAGGGTTGCAGCCCCCTATAACTCCTTGGGTATTTTCTCTAGCTCCTCCATTGGGGGCCCTATTGAACCCATGTCTTATGTAAGAGCAGCCAGTGGTCTTAACCACTGGCCATCTCTCCAGACCCAGATTTTTATTATCTGCATAAGATGGTCCATAAACCACATCTGGTTACTGAATTTTAATACTGCATCTTGTTTTCCAGTATTGTGTAGAAAACAGAAACTCTTATCTTTATTTTTCAACTCATACAAAAATTGACTCAAAATTCACTTAAGAAACTTTGAAGGGTCTACAGTAAAATACAGAGGGAAACAATTCAAAATCTGTGAAGAATGGGTATTTAATAGCTCAGGAAACATTAACAAGACTTAATAAAATAAAAATCATAACTGTTTAATATTATGCTAAATGTAATCTAATGTCATGACTTAAAAAGAGAATATGTCACTAATAAAGAAGGAGTAATAAGAGAAGAATAGTGCCACAACACTCCATACCCAAATAGTGCCTGGAAAGAGCTGATCTCCGAGGAGTGCTGGCATACCTGTCAGCACAGGTAAGACCACCACTTACTTCTGTTCAATTTTCTGGCCCAAGAGAGACCAGCCTAGAGTCATCAGGACACAGGAACAGAGGAGCAGCCTGGGACAGGATCCTTTCAGTTTCCTTCTGTGCCCAAAACTGATTCTGTGCCACAGCTCTCCTTACCCAAATCCATCCCAGAGAAAACTTGTCTCCCAGGAGTACTAATACACAGGCTTGGAGGAGGAACAAGCCACTGTCAGAGATTGTAAGAACAGCTAACACCAGAGATATCGAGATGGCAAGAGGCAAGGGGAAGAATATAAGCTGCAGAAACAAAAGCTATTTGGCACCATCAGTTCCTAGTTCTCCCACCATAGCGAGCCTAGCACACCAGAAAAGCAAGACTATGAATTAAAGTCAAATCTCATGATGATATTAGAGGATTTTAAGAAGGACATAAATAACTCTCCCTTTAAGAAATACAGGAGAACACAAATAAACAGGCAAAAGCCCTTAAAGAGGAAACACAAAAATCCCTTAAAGAATTACAAGAAAACACAGCCAAACAGGTGAAGGAATTGAAGAAAACCATCTAGGGTAGAGAAAAATGGAAACGGAAACAATAAAGATATCACAAAGAAAGACAACCCGGGAGATAGAAAACCTAGGAAAGAGATCAGGAGCCATAGATATGAGCATCAGCAACAATACAACAGATAGAAGAGAGAATCACAGGTGCAGAAGATTCCATAGAAATCATGGACACAACAGCCAAAGAAAATGCAAAATGCAAAATAGTCCTAATTCAAAACATCCAGAAAATCCAGGACACAATGAGAAGACTAAACCTAAGAATAATAGGTATAGAAGAGAGTGAAGATTCCCAAGTTAAAGGGCCAGCAAATATCTTCAACAAAATTATAGAAAACTTCTCTAATCTAAAGAAAGAGATGCCCACGAACATACAAGAAGCCTTCAGAACTCCAAATAGACTGGATCAGAAAAGAAATTAGTTTTGTCACATAATAATCAGAACACCAAATGCACTACATAAAGATAGAATATTAAAAGTAGTAAGGGAAAAAAGGTTAAGTAACATATAAATACAAATCTATCAGAATTACTCCAGACTTCCCACCAGAGACTATGAAAGATAGAAGATCCTGGGCAGATGTCATACAGACCCTAAGAGAACTCAAATGCCAGCCCATGCTACTACAGCCAGTGAAACTCTCAATTACCATAGATAGAAAAACCAAGGTATTCCATGACAAAACCAAATTTACACAGTATCTTTCCATAAATCCAGTCCTACAAAGGATAATGGATGGGAAACACAAGGAGTGAAACTACACCCTAGAAAATGCAAGAAAGTAATCTTTCAACAAACCCAAAAGAAGATAGCCACACAAACATAATTCCACCTCTAACAACAAAAATAACAGGAAGCAACAATCACTATTCCTTAATATCTCTTAACATGAATGAATCCAATTCCCCAATAAAAAGACATAGACTAACAGACTGTTTACATAAACAGGACGCAACATTTTGCTGCATACAAGAAACACACATCAGGGACAAAGACAGACACTACCTCAGAGTAAAAAATGTTAGAAAACAATTTTCCAAGCAAATGGTCTCAAGAAACAAGCTGAAGTAGCCATTTTAATATCAAATAGAATCAACTTTCAACTGAAAGTTATCAAAAAGGATAAGGAAGGACACTTCATACTCATCAAAGGAAAAATATACCTGGATGAACTCTCAATTCTGAACATCTATGCTCCAAATGCAAGGGCATCCACATTCATAAAGGAAATGTTACTAAAGCTCAAAGCATACATTGTACCTTATACAATGAACTAAATGGCTTTAAAATATGATTCTGAGTGAGAACCCAATCACAAAAGAACACACATGATATACACTCACTGATAATTGGATATTAGCCCAAAAGCACTAAATACCCAAGATACAATTCACAGACCACATGAAGCTCAAGAAAAAGAAAGACCAAAGTGTGGATACTTTAATCCTTCTTAGAAGGGGGAACAAAATACCCATGGGAGGAGACACAAAGACAAATTGTGGAGCAGAGTCTGAAGGAAAGGGCATCCAGAGACTGTCCCACCTGGGGATCTATCCCATATATAGTTACCAAACCCAGACACTGTTGTGGATGACAAGAAGTGCTTGCTGACAAGACCCTGATATAGCTGTCTCCTGACAGGCTCTGCCAGTGCCTGACAAATACAGAGGTAGGTGCTCACAGCCAATCATTGGACTGAGCACAGAGTCCCCAATGGAGGAGTTAAGAGTAAAGACTGAAGGAGCTGAAGGGGTTTCCAGCCCCATAGGAGGACAAGAATATGTACCAGCCATACTCCCCAGAGCTCGTAGGGACTAAATCACCAACCAAAGAGTACACATGAAATGACCCATGGCTTCAACTGCATATGTAGCTGAGGATGGACTAGTCGGTCATTAATGGGAAGAGAGGCCCTTGGTCCTGTGAAGGTTCTATGCCCTAGTGTAGGGGAATGCCAGGGCCAGGAGTGGGTGGGTTGGTGAGTAGGGGGAGGTGGGATGTGATAGGGAGTTTTCAGAAGGGAAACCAGGAAAGAGGATAACATTTGAAATGTAAATAAAGAAAATACCTAATAAAATTTTCAAAAAAGAAAGAGAGAAAGCTATTTTGAAGAAGAGGCAGGAAAGGAACCAAGAAGCAAGGCCTTAACTAAGAAGCAAGTTATTTGGTCCACAGGAAGCAAAGAAGGGAATTAACTTGCAAGATGAGGGTGTATCTCTGGGGTAGAATTTTTGACTAGTATACCCAAGTGCTTGGGTTACATTCTCAGCACAAACAAAACTGTTTTTCTGAAGAGAAATAAAACCTGCACATACTAAAGGGAATGAGACACAAAAACAGAAATGCAGAGCTGGTACGATGGCTAGGTGGTTAAGAGCACTAGCTGCTCTTGTAAAGGACCTCAGTTTGATTCTCAGCCCTCACACACCAGCTAGAACTCCAAGGGCTCTGACACCCTCTTCTGGCCTCACTTACCTTCCCTCCCCAGGCTGTTCTTTTTCTTTGGTGTATGTGGGTTACCACGTTTTAGCTGCCCTCTCAGTTAAGGTCACAAAAATGCTTGGGAAGGGAAGATAAGTGAGAGAGGAACATAAAAGGTAGGGAAGGAAAGGAACAAATAAGAGGTCAAACATATTTTTAAAGAAATAAATTAAAAACCTAACATGAAATGGTATTTGGCAAAACATTTAATTCATAAGTAATATAAAATCTGGGACAATTTAATGATCACCTATGTAAAAAGTAGCACTGTTTAATATATTGACTTTTGAGCAATACTACTTAGGCTTGAATTCTGCCCGGGCTTCTGTAGATGCCCCTACATCTACATACATACATTTAACACTAACTGTAACTAGTGGGATATAAAAAAAAGAGAAGATATGATCTTGGGAAGGTGATGTGAAAGAACTAGAAGAAATTGGTAGAAGGAAAGGAAAGAATACCACCAAAATGCATTTTATCCATGCATCAAATTTTTAATAGCTAAATACGATTAAAATTTTAATTATTTTGGGGTGTGTGTGCAGAAACGCTTAGCAGTTAAGAGTGTTTCAAAGCAATTCCCATCAAAATTCACATTTTTTTACAGATATTGAAAGAGTAATTCTCAACTTCATATGGAAAAAAAAACCTAAGATAGCCAAAACAATTCTGAACAGTAAAAGAACTTCTGGAGGAATCACTGTCCCTGACCTGAGCAATAGTGATAAAAATCACATGAGACAGGCAGGTTGCTTAATGGACTAGAATCAAAAAACCAGAAATAAACCCACACACCTACAGACAACTTGATTTTTGACCAAAAACAAAGACAACCATACAGTGGAAAAAGAAAACATCTTCAATAAATGATGCCTGTTCAACTGGCAGTCAGCACAGAAAAGAATACAAATCGATCCATTCTTATCTCCTTGTACAAAGCTCAAGTCCAAGTGGATCAAAGACCCCAACATAAAACCAAATACATTAAAACGAACAGAAGAGAAAGTGGAAAAGATCCTCGAGCACATGGGCACAGGGGGAATTTTCCTGAACTGAACACCAATGGCTTATGCTCTAAGATCAACAACTGATAAATAGGGACACCTGAAACTAAAAAGCTTCTGTATGTCAAAAGACACTATTAATAGGACAAAACTGCAGCCTCCATATTGAAAAAAAAAAAAAGATCTTCACTAACCCAATATCTGACAGAGGGCTAATATCCAAAATTATAAAGAACTCAAGAAGTTAGGACCTAAAAAACCAAATAACCCAATTTTAAAATGGGGTGTAAGCCTGATGGAGGTGGGGGTAGAGGTGGTAGAGAATGGAGGTTCCCCCTGGGATACCAGGCTGCTCAGAGGTTGGCTTGGTCCAGAGAGCTCAGAGAGCAGGGGCAATGGGTAAGGAAACAGAAACTTACATGTATGATTCAGGATCCACAGGTCTGATGAAGTAGGGAGAGAGGAGGCCAGAGAATGGAGGCCCAGAATGGACAGTGAGCTGCTCAAAGCAATTTGGTTTGACAATGATGGCTCAGTGAGCAGGGAAGATGAACGAACTAGTCATAAGAGGCAGATATATGGAGGGAACTGGGAGGGAGAGGGGATGGAGAGGAGAATAGGGAGGATCAGGATCAGGTGTGTGGAGAAATAGGGGAGAGGGCCAGATGACCATGAGAATGAATAGAAATCTGCAACTGACAGTGCTAGAGAGGTAGGGGGCATCTCCAGAACCAGACAAAGACCTGGGATAAGAGGGGCACAGAAGAATCAATAGGGGTGATCTTAGCTGTGACTCACAGCAGTGGGAAGGAATATGGAACCTGTAGAAGCCACCTCCTGTACTAGACAGGAACCAACTTTCAACCCAAAATTTATCCTGCCTACAAGAAATACAGGCATGGGGGTTGGAGCAGAAACTGAGGGAATGACCAATCAATAACCAGCCCAACTTGAGACCCATCCCATGGGAAAGCACCAATCCCTAACACTAATAATGATGCTCTGTTATGCTTGCAGACAGGAACATGTTGTCTTCTGAGAGGCTCCACCCAGCAGCTGACTCAGACAAATGCAAGCATCCACAGCTCAACAGTGGATGGAGCTTGGGAACTCTTACAGAAGAATAGGAGGAAGGATTGCAGGCCCTAAAGGGGATAGGAACTCCACAGGAAGACCATAAGCATCAACTAACCTGGACCTTTGAAGCTCTTACAAAGAACATACACATGTTCTTTGAAGCACCAACTGAAGAACATACACAGGCTGGATCTCACTGCAAATATGTAGCAGATGTGCAGCTGGGTCTTCATATGGGTCCCGAACAACTTGTATGGGGGCAAAAGCTGTTGCCTGTCTGTGGGATATGTTCTTCTAGCTGAGCTGCCTTGTCTGGCCTCAGTGGGCAAGGAAGCACCTAGCCTCACAGAGACTTGGAGTGCCATGGTCAGGGAATATACAGGGTGGGGGGGGGTATCCACCCTTTCAGATGAGAAAGGGAGGAGGGGTTGGGGACTGATTGTGGGAGTGGGTGACTGGGAGGGGGCAGTGAGCAGGATGTAAAGTGATTAAGTAAAGTTTAAAAATGGGATATATAGAAGCTGGGTGTGGTGGTGCACACCTTTACTCCCAGCACTTGGGAGGCAGAGGCAGGCAGATTTCTGAGTTCAAGGCCAGCCTGTTCTACAAAGTGAGTTCCAGGACAGCCAGGGCTACACAGAGAAACCCTGTCTCGAAAAAA
>NC_034613.1:48399630-48407665 GCF_900095145.1 Mus pahari | reverse complement strand
CTCAGCTATTAAAAACAATGAATTTATGAAAATCTTAGGCAAATGGATGGAACTAGAAAATATTATCCTGAATGAGGTAACCCAGACCCAAAAGGTTATGCATGCATGGTATATACTCACTGATAAATGGATAGTAGCCAAAAAGTAGAGAATTCCCATGATACACCCCACAGACTCAAAGAAGTTAAACAAGAAGGGAAGCCCAAGTAAGGATGCTCCAATCCCACTTAGAATGGGAAACAAAATAATCATGGGAGGCAGAGGGAGGGAGCGAGGGATCTGGTGAGAGAGGGAAGGGGGAGGGAAATAGGGGGCAGAATTAGGTATGGGAAAGATAGGAAAGAGGCCCAGAGGGCCAGAAAAAAAAAAAAGAATGGAAATCTGCAGCTGCAGGGGATCTGGGGTGAGTGGAATCTCTAGAAAGTCCCTGAGACCTAGGATGGGATGGGCTCTCAGGACTCTCTCAGAGTGCCCTTAGACAAAATGTTCAACATTGGGGATATAGAACCTGATAGGACCACCTCTAGTAGTTAGACAAGACCTCCTGTGGAGGGATGGGGACACCAACCTACCTACAAAACTTTCCATCCTGGATTGATCCTGTCTACAAGAAAAGCAAGGATGAAAATGGGGGAGAGACTGAACTCAAGGCCATCCAGTGATCAGCACAGCTTGGCATCCATCCCAAGTGCAGGCAAGGAACCCTGACACTATTACTGATGTTATACTGTGCTTGTAGAGAGGAGCCTATCGTGACTGTCCTCTGATAGGCTCTATCATCAAATGACTGAGACAGAGGGTTGTTGGGGACCCCAATGGAGGAGTTAGGGGAAGGACTGAAGAACCTGAAGGGGGTGGCAACCCCCTAGGAAGAACAAGTGTCAATTAACCTGGACACCTCAGACCTCTCAGAGACTGAGCCACCAATCAAAGAGCATCCATGGACTGGTCTGTGGCCCCTGGCACGCGGGTAGCAGAGGACTGCCTTGTCTGGCCTCAGTAGGAGAGGATGGGCCTAATCCTGTAAAGACTTGATGCCCCAGGGTTGAGGGATACCCCCTCAGAGGTGAACATGGGGGGTGGAAGGAAGAACTCTTTGAGGGGGAACTAGGACAGGGGGGTAACATTTGGGATATAAATAAAGTAACTAATTAAAAAGTAAATGAATGTCCTTCCTGTCTGGGATGGTGCCCTGAGCAGACCTTGGACTTGAACTATGCAGCCAGCCCCACAACACCCAGAGGAAGATACACTCCCAGGCACCCTAACACTCCCACGATCATAGAATCAGAGGTAAGGACACAACATTTGCCCCAACAGCAGAACTAACTGGGACCCACACACCCAGGAACTCTGTCCCACCAGTGGGACAGCTTCTTTCCAGTCTGGGCCAGGCATGAACTCTGCAGCCAGTCCCACAACACCCACAGGAAGCTCCATTCCCAGGCATTCTAGCATGCCCAGGACCACAGGATCACAGGATCACGGGATCACAGGATCTTGGTCACACCAGGATCTCAGGGTCCCAGAGGCAGATGATTCCCAGGAGCTCTGGCACACCCAGGATCTCAGTATTACAGGATCCCAGAATCACAGAGACATCTGAACTCTGAGGAGTTCTGACAGAACCAGGATCACAGGAAAAACAGTCTCCAGACAGATATAGTGAGGGCAGGTAGCATTAGCAAGAACCAGATGGCGGGAGGCAAGCATAAGAACATAAGTAACAGAAACCAAGGTTACTTGGCATCATCAGAACTCAATTCTCCCACCACAGAAATTCCTGGACACACCATCACACCAGAAAAGCAAGATTCAGATACGAAAATCACTTCTCATGATGATGATAGAGGACTTTAAGAAGGACTTAAATAACTCCATTAGAGAAATACAGAGCACAGATAAATAGCTAGAAGCCCTTAAAGAGGAAACACAAAAAAATACCTTAAAGAGTTACAGGAAAACACAAACAGGTAAAGGAAATGAGCAAAACTATCCAAGATCTAAAAATGGAAATAGAAACAATAAAGAAATCACAAAGGGAGACAACCCAGAAGATAGAAAACCTAGGAAAGAGATCAGGAGTCATAGATGCAAGTATCACCAACAGAATACAAGAGATAGAAGAGAGATTCCATAGAAAACATAGACACAACAGTCAAAAAATGCAAAAAGATCCTAACTCAAAACATCCAGGAAATCCAGGACATAATGAGAAGACCAAATCTAAGGATAATAGGTATAGCAGAGAGTGAAGATTCCCAAGTTAAAGGGCCAGTAAATATCTTCAAGAAAATTATAGAAGAAAACTTCCCTAACCTAAAGAAAGAGATGCTCGTGAACATAAAGAAATTTACAGAACTCCAAATAGACTGGACAAGAAAAGAAATTCCTGTGTCTCTGTTTAGTTTCTGTTTCCAGGATCTGTCCATTGGTGAGCGTGGGGTGTTGAAATCTCCCACTATTATTGTGTGAGGTGCGATGTGTGCTTTTAGCTTTACTAATGTTTCTTTAATGAATGTGGCTGCTCTTGTATTTGGAGCATAGATATTCAGAATTGAGAGTTCCTCTTGGTAGATTTTACCTGTGATGAGTATGAAGTGCCCCTCCTTATCTTTTTTGATAACTTTGGGTTGGAAGCCAATTTAGGCCCCTTGGTCTTGTAAACTTTATATGACCCAGCACAGGGGAAGGCCAGGGCCAAGTAGTAGGAGTGGGTGGGTAGGGGAGCAGGGGGGGGTATAGGGAACTTTCGGGATAGCATTTGAAATGTAAATAAAGAAAATAATAATTAAAAAAATATAAAGTAAAATCAGTATGCAGTGTTACATGAAAAAAAAAGAAATTCCCCCTGCCATATAATAGTCAAAATACCAAATTCACAAAACAAAGAAAGAATATTAAAAGCAGTTAGGGGGGAAAAACCATAGTAACATATAGAAGCAGATCTATCAGGATTATCCCAGACTTCTCACCATAGACGGAGAAAACAAGATATTCCATGACAAAACCAAATTTACACAATATCTTTCCAAAAATCCAGCCCTACAAAGGATAATAGATGGAAAATACCAACACAGGGAGGGAAACTACACCCTACAAAAAGCAAGAAAGCAATCTTTCAACAAACCCAAAAGAAGATAGCCACACAAACAGATTTCCACCTCTAACAACAAAAATAACAGGAGGTAACAATCTCTTTACCTCTTAACATCAATGGACTCAGTTCCCCAAAAAGACACAGGCTAACAGACTGGATATTTAAACATGACTCAGTTTTTTGCTGCTTATAGGAAATGTACCTCAGGAATGAAGACAGACACTACCTCAGAGTAAAAGGCTGGAAAACAATTTTCCAAGCAAATGGTCTCAAGAAACAAGCTTGAGTAGCCATTCTAATATCGAATAAAATCAACTTTCAACCAAAAGTTATCAAAAAGGATAAGGAAGGACACTGCGTACTTGTCAAAGGAAAAAACTACCAAGATGAACTCTCAATTCTGAACGTCTATGCTCCAAATGCAAGGACACCCACATTCATTAAAGAAACTTTTGTAAAGCTCAAAGCACACATCGTACCCCACACAATAATAGTGAGAGGCTTCAACACCCCACTCTCAGCAATGGACAGATCACGGAAACAGAAACTAAACAGAGACACAGTGAAACTAACAGAAGGTATGAACCAAACAGATCTAACAGATATCTATAGAACATTTCATCCTAAAACAAAAGGATATACCTTCTTCTCAGCACTTCATGGTACCTTCTCCAAAACTGACCATATGAACAGATACAAGAAGATTGAAATAACCCCATGCATCCTATCATATCACCATGGTAAGGCTGATCTTCAATAATAATAAAAAGTAACGGAAAGCCCACATACACATGGAAGCTGAACAGGATCTACTCAATGATAACTGGGGCAACGAAGAAATAAAGAAAGAAATTTAAGGCTTTTTAGAGCTAAGATGAAAGGATGGACTATCCAGAGACTACCCCATCCGGGAATCCATCCCATCATCAGCCACCAAACCCAGATACTAATGCACATGCCAGCAAGATTCTGCTGAAGGGACCCTGATATAGCAGCCTCTTGTGAGGCTATGCCAGTGCCTGGCAAACACAGAAGTGGATGCTCACACTTATCTATTGGATGGAACACAGGGCCCCCAATGGAGGAGCTAGAGAAAGTACCCAAGGAGCTGAAGGGGGCTGCAACCCTGTAGGTGGAACAACAATATGAACTAACNAGTACCCCCTGAGCTCGNGTCTCTAGCTGCATATGTAGCAGAAGATGGCCTAATCGGCCATCATTGGGAAGAGAGGCCCCTTGGTCTTACAAACTTTATATGACCCAGCACAGGGGAAGGCCAGGGCCAAGTAGTGGGAGTGGGTGGGTAGGGGAGCAGGGGGAGGGTATAGGGAACTTTCAGGGTAGCATTTGAAATGTAAATAAAGAAAATAATAATTAAAAAAATTTAAAAAAAAACAAAAGATTCAATTGTGAGAAAAATAAACAATTTTAAATATATTAAAAAAAAGAATTTAATGAAAATGAAGACACATCACATCCAAACTCATGGGACACAATGAAAGCAGTGACGGGGAATGGGCTACTGCTGGGGAGTGTCGCCCAGAGCCATGTATGACAGGTCTAAGGGATGGAAGCTATACTCTGAGAGACTGCAGCATCTCCTCTCCTGCCTCCAACAAGCAGAAAGTTAGGGTTTGTTTCTTTTCTTGAGAAAGTATCTCCTACAGCTAGCTCATGTGGGCCTCAGACTCACTTTACAGCTGCTGCTGAGAATGACCCTGACGTCCTGCCTCCCCACTCTCAGAGTCTGGGACGCCAAGACCATCTTCTTCCAGCTCTTTAGTGGCAAGGTCCTGAACTTAAGGTCTCTAAGTCACAACATCTGCATAGCTGTGCATCTGCACTTCCACAATGTGCAGCCTGCATCTACCACCTTCACCTTGGCTGCCTAACTCATGTGTCCCGTGAAACTGACACTACAGAGAGCTGGGTGACATGTCTGTAATCACATAAAGTCCAAATGTCTGTATCATCTGATCTGTAATTAAATGCTTATTTCTACATTTTTAAAAAAATAAGTGAATAAACAATAAAAAAGGGGTGCTTCCTGAGCTCAGTGTGGTGTAGCACACTTGTAAGCCCACCACTTGGTAGGCAGAGGCATAGAGATATTTGTAATTAACAGGTTTACATAACCAGTTCAGGACCAGTCAGAGGTATATAGTGAGACACTATCTCATCAACAGTAAGAAACTTCAAACATTAGTTTGTGTAGAGTGAGGACTAGGCCAGTATGGGCTGCCCCCGGTAAGACCTTGTCTCAGAAAAGAAACTAAAGGATCAATGAGATAATTCCTCCAGTAAATTGGCTACTGCACAAACCTGATGAAGCAAGTTCGATCTCTGGATCCCACAGTGGAAGGAGAGAACTGACTCCCAAATGTTTTCCTCTGACCACACTCATGCTGTGGCACAAAGTATACCCACACTTACACACACTAACACACACACACACACACACCATAATTATCATCATTTACATAGGTACATGTATGTGTTTACATGCACATGCATGTGTGTGCACACATATAAATAATAGAAGTTTTAAAGAAATAGAAGACAAAGGGCCCCCAATGGAGGAGCTAGAGAAAGTACCCAAGGAGCTGAAGGGGGATGCAACCCTGTAGGTGGAACATCAATATGAACTAACCAGTAACCCCTGAGCTCAAGTCTCTAGCTGCATATGTAGCAGAAGATGGCCTAATCAGCCATCATTGGGAAGAGAGGCCCCTTGGTCTTGCAAACTTTATATGACCCAGCACAGGGGAAGGCCAGGGCCAAGTAGTGGGAGTGGGTGGGTAGGGGAGCAGAGGCGGGGGAGGGGTATAGGGAACTTTCGGGATAGCATTTGAAATGTAAATAAAGAAAATAATAATAATGATAATAATAAAAGAAATAGAAGACAAAATGTATAAAAAGAATAGAAAAAAGAAGTGATTTGTGCTCTTAAGAGGACCCAAGTTTGGTTCCTATCACCCACATCCACCTGGTAATTCACACATGCTTGTAATTGCAGCTTCAGAAGATCTGATGCTTTCTTCTGTCTGGTGCAGATGCCAGCATGCACATATGTGTACTAACACAGTAGCATGCAGACATGCATATAAAATAAAATTTTACAGGAGTATTCATTTTTAGAATCTACACAAGAAGAGAGAACAGGAAAACAGGTACCGGAAAATCACTAGGCTATCTGAAACCATGCAGGCAGTGAGAAATGTGAGAAAAAAAAACAATTCACACTACAGAATCCACAAAAGGGTCAGAAAATGATAGCAGCAGGTATTCTATGAGGAACGGAAAGAGGTGGGAAGTGACTAAAGAAAGAGAATTGTGTGATGGCTTTCTGAGAAGTGGATACTTCTATCACCTCCCTCCCTCCCAGCAGAGGCTTCTTCTCTGGGCTGGAGAAAGCCAGGCACAACAATGGAACTGACTACTACACTCAAAAATATTTAAATATCCAAATGCACTTTAAACACTGCATGCGTAGACAACCCCTCCCACACACACCCCACCTCTTAGAAAGCTATCCATCAGATAGTAACTCCTTATACAGAAGACTGGAAAAAGTTCTCTTGGAAAAGTGACCAAATACTTAAACCCTAAAGATAATAAATATCCTAAGAGTTTTCCAGAAAAAAACAAAAACAAAACAATAAAGCAGAGAGTGTTAGAAGCAAGATACTCATTGTCCTCCTTTGGTCTCTCCACACACACAAACTCATAACACACACACACACACACACACACACACACACACACATTTTAGACAAAATAAAACCTGGAATATCTGTATAAACCACCTCCAGGTCTCCACACATTTCTATATATTGATAGTGTTTATTATTTTATTCCCACATATTTTACAGGGTCTTCCTTTGTAGCCCAGCCTGGCCTAAAACTTAAATAGAGCATGCTAGCCTTAAACTTGGGAGGGGAGATCCTTCCTGCTTTAGCCTCTCAAGTGCTGGGACTATGGCATGTATCACTATGCTTGAATATTCCCAAAGTTTTAAGTATATGCACACATGTTCACACACATACAACAATATTGTCAGACCTTTGAAGAAGACATGAAAAATAGACACTAAAAACAATTTTCAAAATGGGAAAGTAAACTTGAAAGAAATGACACTATCCATGAAAAAGTAGACATTTAGTTCATTAATATATTAAGAGAATGATATGGTATTGCATCCTTAAGACACAGACAAGATGTTTTGGTATGTATCTTTTAGGGAAATGTACCCTATAGGCTGAGGTGTTTCTACACTTGGTCCCCAGTTAGTGGTGATGCTTGTGAATGTTATAGCACCTTTAGAAGGTATGGCCTTGCTACAAGCTGCATGTCACTGGGGAAGGGTTTGGAGAATTCAGATTCCAGTATGTTCTCCTTCCTCTTTTGTGATTGTGGTTGAAGATGTGATCTCTCAGTTTCCTGCTCCAGGCACTGGCCTCCATCCCTCCCAACACTGTGGATTCTCGCTGTGGAACCATGAAGCCAAAACAAAACCTTGTCCTTTATATAAGTTGCCTTGGTTATGGCATTTTATCACAGCAACAGAAAAGTAACAGAATATACATGCTAAGCAACTGCTGTGTCAGTTAACCACCTCTCTGTCCCTGGCAAGCTAAGCTTCATTGGGAACATTTAAAAAGAAGCCAAACATGGTGATACACACAAGGAACTTCAGCACTTAAGAAACTGAAGACTGACTCAAGTTTGAGCCTGGCCAGGGTTACATAGCAAGACCTTGTTTCAAAAACAACAACAACAAAAACTGAACAAGCCAGGAGTGGTGGCGCATGCCTTTAATCACAGCACTCGGGAGGCAGAGACAGGCGGATTTCTGAGTTCGAGGCCAGCCTGGTCTACAGAGTGTGCTCCAGGACAGCCAGGGCTACACAGAGAAACTCTGTCTCGAAAAAAAC
>NC_034613.1:48396506-48398740 GCF_900095145.1 Mus pahari | reverse complement strand
GCCTGCCTAGCAAGCTCCAAGTTCCTTTTGATCTCTAGCACTACATATGGCCAAATGTAATATCAAATACTTGTAATCACAGACACACAGACACAGAGAGAGAGAGAGAGGGAGAGGGAGAGGGAGAGGGAGAGGGAGAGGGAGAGGGAGAGAGAGATTAAAGACTGAATTAACTATTCTCATAGCCCTTGCATGGCAGCAGCCCCACCTCCATATTGACTATAAATAAACCTACAACTGTCACTGATGATGCTGCAGTGACAAGGAGAGACAGGAAAAAATAATCACTGAAGATGGCAACAAGGAGAATAACAAAATGCTACATATAAATTGTCACCATTGTATGACGTGTCATGAGAGATGCTTACCTATGATAAGTATTTTGAGAATCTGCTTCAAAAACAAAGATCAAAATGGAACACATATGATTGCCATCTCTCTGTGTTAGAGTTAAAATGTAGAAGAGAGAAAGAGCACAGACATAAAAGTAAGGGAATACTAAAGCTACAGAAACACAGTAGTCATTCAACGCCTTTCTACTCTTCATTATAGCATACAATATGTTTTTCTCCAAGATGAAACCTAAAAGACAACATAATTATATAGAGATAAAAGAATATGAGATACTAACCCAGGAAATAACAATGTTGTCAGCAAAAAATGCATCTTCCAGTTTATACCTTTAAATGCTAAGGAAGTAAAATAAAACAGAATAGTTAATGAAATGTCTTGAATTACATCATTTTACCAGTCCAGTAGTGTAATCAGAATATAATTACAACTGAGCATGTTGGCTAAAATTCCTTGTAATTTTTTTTCTGATTTTTTAAGGACTTTTAATTCCTATACTTAACACAGCAACTTTCTGGAATAATAACTGCAGTAATGCTCACTCTTGTACATTTTGGCAGACATGTATCCAGCAGGGATTTCCAGTGCGAGCCACAGTACAATACCATAGTTCACCAAAGCATTTTGATCAGCAGGAGTAAGAAAACCAAGGCCAGCCAGAACTAAAGGCAGAAAAACAAAATAGAAATTGCATGAGAAAAGCCTGAAGATTGTCTAAGAACTTAAGTATTACCACCATTTAAAGCATTCTGTAAGACAATATACAAGGAAATGTTCTAAGGGTAGTACTTAAACCATGTTTCAATCAAACAATATTTCATTTTCTACTCCCCTGACAATTTGTTAAGTGAAAAGGTTGGTTTTCAGTTTAAGGTATATAGAAGTTTTATACTTAGTCTTTAATTTCACTAGATCAAAATTATATACTATCTCCCTTCCCTATTCCAATAGTCATATTAAGAATAGCAAATTATTTTTACCTCAAAAATGTCTTCTTTCTGTATTTTGTCAAAGTAAGGAATTAAAAAGTTGAGGATTTAGTTTTGGGGGGGAGAAAGTGCCTTTAAATTGACCATCTGAAATTATCACTGTCCTCTGAAATATCTTATAAGCCTCTTTCTGCAGCAACTTTGCTTACAAAATCATTACTCTGGCTATACACAGTGCCAATCTCCATCTTTAGCTCATAAATTAAGGCAGCACATATCCATAGGTCATTGTTAGAATGATTATTAAACATGTAATTCCATAGCTGGGCATAGTGGCACACGCCTGTTATCCCAGAATTTGGGAATTGAAATCAAGGGGATGAGGACAAGAAGGCTAGCCTTGACTACATAGAAAGATCTAGACCAGTAGGTGCTACAAAAGATCCTGGTTCAAAAAAAATAAACTAGAAGCCTTGGGATCTAGCTTGATTCAGAGAATGGTTGCCTAGAAGGCACCAAGTTCTGGGTGTCATCCCCAGGGCTTCATGAACTGGTTGTGGTGAAAAGAGTCTAAAAAGAGCGGAAGAAGAAAGATTAGAGATCATCTTTCAATGTCAATTGCATCCTCAGTGACATAAAACTCTACATAAGGGCCCCAATGGAGGAGCTAGAGAAAGGACCCAAGGAGCTGAAGGGGTTTGCAGCCCCATAGGAGGAACAACAATATGAACTAACCAGTGTCAGGAACTAAAAGGGGGGACCCTGGGGAAGAGGCGGAAGGGGAAAACCCACACCCCGCCAGAGTTTTACCTATTCTCTGGTCTGTCAGGCATGGGAGAGCTGCTATCTACCTTCCACTCATCCCCAGGTGGGCATCTCCTCTGACCCACTCTTCGGGGGTGGTAGCAAAGGGCAGCCCTACCTGGGATTCCTGGAGCTACTTTGCTAAAGCCC
>NC_034613.1:48376100-48396201 GCF_900095145.1 Mus pahari | reverse complement strand
GTGAGGGGTAAGAAGGAGACAAGTAAGAGAATTAGAAGTAAGAGAACAGAGGTGGGGGCCCAACAACCCCTTTTATGGTCTTCACTGTTGCTAGGTAACTGGGGAGGAGTTTAGCCTGAAGATCAGAAGCTTGGGCCATTGCCTAAGTGACTTCTAGNCATGCTTCTCTTGTGGGGGCTGGGGGGGTGGTAACTTAGGCAGGAGCCAGAGTTCCAGGTGCATGAGGGAATGCCTACCGTGTCATGTAGGTGAATTAGCACCATTTTCGGGGTTTAGACCTCAGTTCAACTGGAGACCAGCCTGCAATTCCCCACAAACCAGTACCCCCCAGAGCTTGTATCTCTATCTGCATATGTAGCAGAGGATGGCCTAGTCAGTCATCAATGGGAGGAGAGGCCCTTGCTCCTGTGAAGGCTCTATGCCCCAGTATAGGGGAATGCCAGGACCAGGAATGGGAGTGGGTGGGTTGGGGAGCAGGGGGAAGTGGGAGAGGATAGGAGGTTTTGGAGGGGAAATCAGGAAAGGGGTTAACATATGAATTGTAAATACAGAAAATATCTAATAAAAATAAATTATCAAACTAAAAAAAACCTCTACATAAGTAAATATTAAAAAGCAAGATGTAAAATATAAAACTAAGAATACCATTCCTTCTATACACTTAAAGATCTGTACCTGTGGGTTCAGTCTGCAAAGTTCTTACCTTGCAAGTATGAAGACCAAAGTTCAATATCAAGAAGCTGTACTAAAAAACATCTGGACAAGGTGGTGCACTTCTAGTAAAAGCTCTAGGGAGGCAGACAGATGGCCCTCTGGGGTTATTGGTTGGCCAGCCTAGTTTACTTGATAGTTCTATTTTTTTAAGATGTATTTATTTATTATATGTAAGTACACTGCAGCTGTCTTCAGACACTGCAGAAGAGGGCATCAAATCTTGTTACGGATGGTTGTGAGCCACCAATAGGTTGCTGGGATTTGAACTCAGGACCTTCGGAAGAGCAGTCGGGTGCTCTTACCCACTGAGCCATACTTGATAGTTCTAGACCAGTGAGAACTCTTATCAAAACCAAACCAGAAAAGGAAAAAAAATAAAATAAAAAAAAAAAACGAAACCAAACCAAAATAAATGAATGAATAAATGAATGAATGAATGAATAAAACCAGAAAAATCAAACCCCAAAACCCTGCACTTAAACTTGCTGTGAGATTTTAAAATGTTATCCTTTGTTTTGGGTGTTTCCCCAGTCCACTGAAAATATGATTCTATTCATGTACCAACTTTCAAAAGTTCATCTATCTTACAAGGTAAGAAACACATGTTCCAGTTTGGGGGTTTTATTTGGTGTGGTTTGGAGGGTTGTTTATTTTTTAAGTCAGGGTCCGATTATGAAGTTCTGTCTATACTAGAACTCACTATGTAGACCAGGCTAGCCTAAAATTCATTGAGAGATGCCTGTCTCTGCCTCCCAAGTGCTGATATTAAAGGTATATGCCACTATACCTGGCTGTGCTAGAATTTTTAAACAAATTATTTAGAACTGAAGAAACTATGGAAGATTTCTGATAGAAGAACATTCTTAAACTTACATCTGGAATTTGAAAAGAAGAAACATAAGTATAAAAAAACATGAATTTTCTTAATTCATACATTTTTCATTTTGTATTTAAAAATAAAAGCCTAATATATGTCACAAGTTCACTACAAATGTTTAAGCTGTACCTAAATGTACTCACATAAACACAGAAATGTCATTATGAAAACTTGTGTTCCTTGACCAAGTAGGATGGACAGCAACAAGCTATGCTCTGGGAGCCTGAATACACTCCCATGAATCAACCTCCAACCAAACTGCCTCCGGTCATATACCTGTGTGTGAGAAAGTCTTTAATAAACATGTAAGTTCATATAATAAGTTAGATGGAATAGAATTTTCTACTCAAGACAAACTAACTGGAAACTAATGGCTATGGATTTAGCAGGTTTCTGGATGCTATATGAGCCTGCTACAAGAATAAATCACTCTATGTTTTGGGTGTGTTGATTATATAAAACAGTTTGCAGTATATTCAGAAAACAAGCAAAATGAGTTAACCTAAGGAACTCAATAGATTCACAGAAATTTAAAATCCATCAATTTGCAAATGTTTATAAAAACCAAAACTGTAAATACAGTATAGCATAAATTATACTACCTTGCAATGATAGCTATATCTATCTTATGTTTCACACCAATTAAGAGCTTCTTAAAAGTGATATTCATCGTCATGAGAAACACACAAAATATAACCAGAGTTAATGGCAAACAATTCTTTAAGTAAACGTGTACTTTTAAACAAACTTATACAATTCTAGACTATTCTGACTGCTTAATTCAGTGGTTCTCAACATGTGCAGTACAACCCCTGGGGGAGGGGAGGTGTCAAATGTCATTTCATAGGGGTCACCTAAGACCATTAAGAAACACAAATATTTACATTATGATTTATAACATAGCAAAGTTATAGTTATGAGGTAGTAACAAAAATAATTTTATTGTTGGGGGTCACCACAACATAAAAAACTATGAGAAGGGGTTACAGCATTACAAAGGTTGTGAATCACTGATATAATATATAAAATTCTAGACAGCAGAAATGTGCTATAGTCAAGATGCTATACTCTAAATAGAAACTCAATAACTGATAACTAAGCAGAAGACATATCAAGTTGAATCAAAATGTGCAGTTTTTACTTACAGAAATTTTTATGCGGTTAAATTGGGCAATGTCTCTACAGATACTTCTTAAGATGAGGATAATCACCAGGCCACACAAGAAAAGGATCACAAAAAGGGAGTTGACGAGCCTAGAAATGTTCAGAAAGAAAGCAGCAGTTAGGGTTGGCAAGGCGGCTCAGTAGGTAAATGGGCCACCTAGGACTGACCGCCTGGGCTTGATCCCGGAGACCCATGTGGGTTCAGGAGGGAAATGATTCCTTCACATTGCTCTCTCTCTCTCTCTCTCTCTCTCTCTCTCTCTCTCTCTCTCTCTCTCTCTCTCTCCATAAACACACGTGTGCACACACAGACATACACACAGAGAGGCACATGCACACAAGGACACACCTGCACATCCACACTCTACACAAATGAATAAAAATGCCTGTGGTGGTTTGAATAAGAATGGCCCTGAAGGGCCCATATATTTGAATGCTTAGTCCTTAGTTGGTGGAAGAATTAGAAGGTGTTACAGGAGGTGGGTCACTAGGAGTGGGCTTTGAGTTTTGTTTTGTTTTTTTCCTTCCAATACAGGATTTCTTTGTGTGTAGCTCTGGCTGTCCTGGAACTTGCTCTGTAAACCAGGCTGGCCTTGAACTCAGAGATATTCACTTGCCTCTCCCTCTCGAGTGCTGGTTTAAAGGTGTGTGCCACTACCACTGCCACTACCCAGTGGCTCTGAGGTTTTTTAAGATTTTTTTTTATATGTAAGCACGCTGTAGCTGTCTTCAGACACTCCAGAAGAGGGCGTCAGATCTTGTTACAGATGGCTATGAGCCACCATGTGGTTGCTGGGATTTGAACTCTGGACCTTTGGAAGAGCAGTCGGGTGCTCTTACCCACTGAGCCATCTCACCAGCCCGGCTCTGAGGTTTTAAAAGCCCATGCTATGTCAAGTTTCTCCCTATCTGCCCCCAACTTGCTGAAAAATGTCTAAGCTGTGGGCAAATGCTGCAGTGCCATGGCTGTCTGCCTGATGCCAGGCTCCCCAACATGGTGGTCATGGGCTAACCCTCTAAAACTGGAAGCAAACCTCCAAATAAATGTTTTCTTTATAAGTTGCTTTGATCATGGTGTCTCCTCAAAACAATAGAAACGCAACAAAGACAAATGAAATAAAATCTTTTTCAATGAAAAATGCTAAATATCTTTTTTGTTTTGTGGGTCTTTTGAGAAGAATCACCACCTTGTGAAGGCTGTATGTATCCTTACTTCCAGCTTACTTTTACAGTTTTCTTCTGCCCTCCATTGCCTTATTATAGAAAATGAGAGTGATGGAGCAAGTATTACATATACACTTTGCTTCTTTTCTATATGGTCTCCTAAGCTGTCAACTGTTCCTCTCTTGTCAGCACTTTCTAACAACCCCGAGATCATTGTGGGATCAGTTTATGCATCTCTCAAACCCACACTGAAATTGCTCCTTCTATGGTCAGATTTCCAATTATGTGGTTTGATCCTTTTGAAGGTTCCTAAAGATTCGTGATCTTGTACTTGGAAGATACTTCAATGGAAGCATAATTTAAGCAGGGGCCTTTCTACTTCATTAACCACGTGGAGACAAGAGTGGTACTCAGGTTAACAAGAAACTAAAAACATTCTGTCAAATAAATGGATGCTCTCTGCTAGACATTGTTTCCATACAGTCCTCCCAGCAGTATAACCTGCTTTGATGAGATAGTCAATTTGAGGGCTGTTTGTCAAGTTTGAACTGACCTGAAAACGTCTTCCCTACTGACTAGCTTTCATTGTGCTAGGGGGTACTAGGCAAGTTTCTAGGAAGAAAAGTTTCAAAGATATACCTGCAGCCAACCCTGTATGTTCCAGTTACTGACCTGCCAGGTAATATGTGCCCACTGACAAGCTGGTGGCATGAAGGTTATAGGAGCAACCAACTGCTATTGGATTTGATTTAAGGCCTTCTCCACAGAAAGGAGTTTAGGGCTGGTGCTAGACAGATAGTCAGCCCATTAAGGCTAGAGAGGTCACAGGCCATGGAAGAAGGGAATTTTTAATGACATGCTGTTAAACTACCTTCTAAATATTTATGTTTAAGTCCATAGATTATTTATGCCCTCAAACATGATTGAAGAAGCTTCTGTCTACAGTGGTCAGCAGTTAATCCAGAGGCTCATAACTAGCCAAAATGCTGAGAATAACTGGCTATTGAGTGCCAAGCCTTAAATGGGACACCTATATTAACCCTTACCCCCAAGGGAGCATCACAGAAGAGAAATGAAAAGACTGTAAGAGCCACAAGGTAGGGGCAAGTGCTGTGAAAATGCTGTCTTTGAAACATAACATAGTCATGTACCAAAAACTCACTGTAGCTATGATTAACTACATAAGATCAACAATATGAATCCGTCAACTTTTATCAATTGGCACTGATTCTACTCAGTACGTTATTAGCATGCAAAAAAAGGAGAGGGGACATGTTATAGTGCCTAGGGGGAGAGACAGGGGGAGCTGGGAATGTGCATTATCGGGCCCATTGTTGATATGTGTGAAACTTTCAAACAATAAAAGATATTCTCCTTTTAAAAAGCTGCTGACTCATCATATTAAGCCTTTCAATAATCTCTTTCCAGTTTTCATGGCATTCCGACCTCCCACTACCTAGCAAATTGCCACTTTTCCTTACTCATGGCTTTGCTCAGACCCTGAGCCCACAGACAGGCAGTGTGTTCTATTTTGTTTGCTATCTGACTCTTCCCCCTGCCTGCTTTCTACTTCTTACACCGTATTAGGTTGGCCTATTTTCCTGCTACTGTCCTCCAACTACTGAGATTACTAGTGTGTGTCACTATGCCCAACTCTGGTTTTCATCCATTGCATAAAGCTTACTTCCACTCATATCATGCCCACCCACCCCCATGTTGTCTACATGATACTGTCCACATGGAGAGACAGCATGTATGACATCACTGATTCCTTTCCCTTCAGTATAAATATTAGTATATGTAAAACATATTTTCTTTTCACCAGATATGTTTAGAAGCTGAAGAAGAGAATGAGAGGGGAAATTGGCCCAAAAGAAATGCCACTCAGTATCATCAGCAGTTACAACCTACCTTAACTTAAAAGTAAGTATCTTAACCCTTAGGAAAAATAAGCAGGAGGATGCAGAATTTAAAAGTACCTTGGCTATACAGCAACACTAAGGCAAAGCTGGGGTACATGAGACTGTCTCAAAGCAATAAGAACTAAAGGGTGGGCTGGAGAGATGGCTCAGTGGTTAAGAGCACCAACTGCTCCTCCAGAGATCCTGAGTTCAAATCCCAGCAACCATGTGGTGGCTCACAATCATCCATAATGAGATCTGATGCCCTCTTCTGGTGCATCTGAAGACAGCTACAGTGTACTTTGATATAATAATAAATAAATCTTTAAAAAAAAAATGGGAAGAGAACCCATGGGAAAAAAAAAAAAGAACTAAAGGGTATTTAGAGGAGGAGACAACCAAGTGGTAGAGTCCCTGCCTTGTGTACACAAGACCCCAGGCTCAATCTCCAGTGTGCCCCAGCCCCAGCCCCAGCCCCAGCTAAAAATCAGAGAAAATTATCAACCCTCAAGTTACTTTGAGTGTATTTCCTGATGTGCTTACCTAATCCACTGAAGGTTGCTCTCAGTTGTACTGTCCGAATCATAATCCCCTTCCGAGGACAATTCAGTAGCTTTACTTTCCTAAAATGAAATAGAAAATCAAATGACTGTGCCTGACCTTTGCTATGTAAGCACAAAGAAGCCTAATCTGCATGGAGTTTTGCCACTTCCAGCTTCATGAAATCAAGATATCCATTTTACATATGAAGCTTGCTTTCACCTAGGAACATTTAACCTCATGACACGAAAGAACTAGAAGGCAAAAGCAGATTGATCTCTGTGAGTTCAATGCCCACCTAGTCTACATAGCAAGTTTGAAGGAAGCCAGGGCTATAGAGAAAGACTGCCCCAAAACCAAAAATGAAAAGGTAAAAGTACAAACTAGGAAGAAAATTGCTGCTATCCAACAAAAGCAGCATCTTTCTATTACTTTTTATGTAGTCCCAAACCCACCAGACACTTCCCTTTAATCTTTTATCCTGACATATTTCCATTTACACTGTAACTTTTTATGATACTTGCAAAAGTACATAAAACTTTATATAATGAGCCACTGTAATATTTGTAAAATTAAATACCCACAACCAAAAATGCCCTTTGGGATTAAAATTAGGTAATGGTAATCTGTGCACCGCAAGAGTTATGTCTATGAAACAGAACTGGTTTTAGAAAAGTAAGAAGTGCATATAGCAAAATTATATTTTTTCCAGCTGGCAAGATGGCCTAGCAGATGCTTGCAGCATAAACACAGGACAAACTTGATTCCCATACCCCACGGACAGGTAAAGAAGAGAATAGATTCCACAAAATTGTCCTCTGACCTACACACACACACACACACACACACACACACACATTGAGCACACATAATAATATTTTTAATTTTTAAAAACATCTTACCCCCCCCCCATCAGAAAGTCATGTACCTATATTACTGAAGCAAACATTTTTCTGGAAGGATAAATTAGAAAAAAAATATTATGCTTTCATAAAGAGAAATTAAGGATAATAAAGGTAGAGAATTTTCTTATACTTATTCTACATATACTATCTACAAATACACAGTCAGCCTCAATATTAAATTAAAGTAACAGATAACTTGTTTACTACAACTTAATTATTTGTCTCTTTACAATTTCATGGCCATTCCCAGCTATATAGTTGAGTTCAAGACAACCTGTATTACAGAAGACTCCATCTCAAACAAATAACAAACAAAAAAATTGGAAAAAAATTTCAGCCAAAAAACATCAGCAGTGTTTAAGCATCATTTTTGCACCAAATACTGCCATCTTCTGGAAACACTATGTCATGACATGTATTAGTCATCCCAAAGAAAATAAACTATTTTACAAAAATAAGACACATGAGAAGAAAACGACAAATATAAAAAGATAGCTAAGTAACAGAGAACCTGTTTATTATATGCTTAAATTAATGAATTATTCTTGGCATTTATCCCAAAGCATCAAAATCTTTTTGTATGCTAGCAAGTCTTATAAGAGATATGTCTATGAGACAGAATTGGCTTTAGGAAAGTGAGACGTGCATATAGCAAAATTATATTTTTCCAGCTGGTAAGATGGCAGCAATGACACAGTAATGAGTGGAGACAAAGACTTCTTTATGCACAGTATTGTTATAGTCAATAGAAATTATACAGAGACTGAATTTTGTAGAGGAGCTGATCTTTTTTTTTTTAAGATTTTTATTAAGATTTTTTTTATTATATATAAGTGCACTGTAGCTGTCTTCAGATACTCCATAAGAAGGTGTCAGATCTCATTATAGGTGGTTGTGAACCACCATGTGGTTGCTGAGATTTGAACTCAGGACCTTTGGAAGAACAGTCAGTGCTCTTAACCTCTGAACCCAGGCATCTCTCCACCCCAGAGGACCTGATCTTTGGACCAATGGTTTAACAGGAAGCACAGTCTACAGGGCAGAGTAAAAATGTGCAGCTACTACTGGCATTCCTAAAGCCAAGTCTCCTGCAGTGCACAGGAGATGCACATAACAGAGAAGGGAGAACTGTGCTGTGTCCCACACCTTTCAAATGCCCCACCCAAAATTCACATAGGTGAGAAACTGCTTATGACTGCTTACCCTTTGATTGTAGCTCTGCTTTCAAAGACATTTTATATGTTTTCAATACACATTAGATATTCCCACCCAAGAAGGCAGTATCTTAAGTAAACTGGGAGAAAAATAGTACATACTTGTCTGGGAATGTTACCAAAATTGGTTGACAATTTCAAGAAATCATAGTATTGGAAAAAATAGCAGTATCTGGGCCAAAAATTTGCAATATTCTTATCTACCCGTTAACACACTGACAATGACTATACACATATATGCAAACATATAAAATGGATAAAATACATAAAGGTATATTATTTTATTAATAGTTACTACTATTTATCCTTAATGTTATTATGATGTTACACTAGTACTAGTTAAAATTAAATGCATAGACAAGTTTTGTTTCCTATTAACTATTAGTATTATGGTAGAATAGCATAGGGAGATTGCAAACATTTGTTATTAAAGGAGATCAATCTGATAAGAGTTAAAAGCCCCTGACCCAATTTAAATTTAACTCCCTCATTTTATTAGAGGGAAATTGGGGTCCCAGGGAAATGGGAGAATGAACTTCCTTGGAATCACAAAATTAAGGCAGGTCAGATCACAAATCTTCTGATTCCTCATCAGCTATTGGCCTATGCTGTCTGAATGTCAGAACTGCACTTCCCAACAAAACAATGTTATAAGGCTAATAGGTATAGTTCAGTGTTACAAAGCATGCCCACACATGCAAAGCCCTGAGTTACATACTCCATACTGCAAAACAAACAAAACAGGCAGCTCTGTGAATGTAGGTAGAGTCTCAGGCTAGCTCATAAGCAAAGCTTATTTAACTAGAATTTACAACCAAAAGAATACATCATTATGCTGGGGCGTGGTGGCGCGCACCTTTAATCCCAGCACTTGGGAGGCAGAGGCAGGCGGATTTCTGAGTTCAAGGACAGCCTGGTCTACAGAGTGAGTTCCAGGATAGTCAGGGCTATACAAAGAAACCCTATTTCGAAAAAACCAAAAACCAAAAACAAAACAAAACAAAAAAAACCACAATAACAAAAACATCTTTGCTTGACAGTATGAAAACAGTAAGGCTCCTATATGTGCTCACAAACTGAAGCAGCAAGCACAGGGACTGCAGGAGTCTGCCACACGCCCTCTGCTTATGTTATGGCTGATAGCTTGGTGGTTTTGTGGGACTCCTAACAGTAGGAGCTGGACTCTTTTTATCTCGGACTCTGACTCTTTTGTCTGCCCTTGGGATACTTTTCTTCCTGGGGTTGCCTTGTTCAGCCTCAGCATCAGGGTTTTTGTCCTGCCTTATTGTACTTTGTTTTGTGGTGTTTGGTTGTTTTCTCTTGGAGGCCTGTTCCTTTCTGAAGGGAAAATGAAGGAGGAGTGAATCTGGGGGAAGAGGGGACATAGGGTAGGGGAGGAACTGGGAGGAGTGGAGGTAGGAGAAACTGCACAGTATAAGAGAAGAATCTATTTTCAATAATTTTTTAAAGTAAGGGCTCTTTTTATTTGGTTGCATTTTTAATTATTTGGGAAGTTAATACAAGCATATAACATAATTTTAAACAAATTCATCACTCCTCCCCTCCCCTCTAGCTCTTGCCATATCTCCTTTCTTTCCATACTTCATTTACTTTCTCTCACTCAATGGACTCTGTGTTAAAATAAGAGTACATGAATTGAAGTATTTGGGTTTTCTTTTTTATTTTCAAATAGGCTCTCACTACGTAGCTTAGGATATTCTCCAATCCATGACTGTCCTGCCTCAGACTTTTCAATGCTATAAAACAGTTTATAAAACAAAAGTATTATGAACATATGCATTTTAAACCAGCATTCAGTGATTCATAATAGACACTCAATATCCATAATTCATAAAAGAAAGTAATGAAGGTGACTTCATAAGAATTCAAATATTTGTCATAAAAATAGTGTTCAATCAAATAGTAATATAAATGATTCATCATTCCTTTTGAATAAATGTATTATAAACTGTTTTGTATTATTTGAGAACATGTGTCATTCTCTGAAGATATTAAACTACATTTACAAAGATTCTTAAATAAAAGGCAAAATAAGATTGAGGCATGAAGGCTCATAGGCTCATGATGATAATTACAACACTTAGGAGGCTAAAGCAGGAATTACCACAAATCTGAGGCCACGCTGTGCTGCAGCATTAGGTCCAGGGCAGCCCATCCTACAACAACTGTTTTTTAATATTTGGACTATTTATTCCATTATTGGACATTTTCTTTATTTATATTTCAAATGTTATCCCCTTTCCTGGTTTCCCTCACTCCTGCACCCTATCATATCTTCCCTCCCCCTGCTTCTATGAGGCTGTACCTCCACCTACCCACCCACTCCCATCTCCCCGCCCTCAATTCCCCTTGGTCCTATGAAGGCATCTATCAAGCTTCCACTGATGCATGACAAGGCTGTCCTAAATATAATAAAAGCAACATACAGCAAAACAATAGTCAACATCAAACTAAATGGAGAGAAACTTGAAGCAATCCTACTAAAACCCAGGACAATTCAAGGCTGCCTACTCTTTCCCTATCTATTCAATATAGTTCTTCAAGTTCAAGCTCCAGCAATAAGACAACAAAAGGAGATCAAGAGGATGCAAATTGGAAAGGAAGAAGTCAAGATATCAATATTTGCAGATGATATGATAGTATATATCATCAATCCCAAAATTTCCACCAGATAACTCCTACAGCTGATAAGCAACTTCAGTAAAGTGGCTGGATATCAAACTAACTCAAACAAATCAGTAGCCTTCCTTTATACAAATGATGAACGGGCTGAGAAAGAAATTAGGGAAATGACACCCTTCACAATAGTCACAAATAATATAAAATACCTTGGTGTGACTCTAACTAAGGAAGTGAAAGATCTGTATGATAAGAACTTCAAGTCTCTGAGGAAAGAAATTGAAGAAGATCTCAGAAGATGATGGAAAGATCTCCCAGGCTCATGGACAAGCAATATTAACATAGGAAATATGGTCATCTTGCCAAAAGTAATCTACAGATTCAATGCAATCCCCATCAAAATTCCAACTCAATTCTTCACAGAGATAGAAAGAGCAATTTTCAAATTCATCTGGAATAACAACAAAAAAAACAAAAACAAAAACAAAAACAAAAACAAAAAACCCAGGATAGTGAAAACTATTCTTAACGATAAAAGAACTTCTAGGAGGTTTCCAGTTTCCTTCTGCACCCTGGAGCTGATCCTGTGCCACAGCACTCCATACACAAATACAGCCAGGAGAGAGCTGGTCTCTCCGGAGTACCAACACACCACAAGCCCAAGAGGGACCTGCCCAGAGTCATCAAGACAGGGGAACCAAAGAACAGCTGGGGACAGGATCCTTCTGGTTTCCATGTGCACCCCTGAGCTGACACTGCGACACAGCTCTCCATACACAAACTCATCCTGGACCGAACTGGTCTCCCAGGAGTACTGACACACAGGCTTGTATGAGGGACAAGGCACAGTCAAAGACAACAAGACCAGCTAACACCAAAGAAAACCAGATGGCAAGAGGCAAGGGTAAGAATATAAGTGCTATTTGGCATCATCAGAACCCAATTCTCCCACCACAGCAAGCCCTGGATACTCCCAACACATCAGAAAAGCAAAACTCTGATTTAAAATCACATCTCATGATGATGATAGAGGATTTTAAGAGGGACATTAATAACTCCCTTTAAGAAATACAGGAGAACATATGTAAACAGGTAGAAGCCCTTAAAGATGAAACACAAAAATCCCTTAAAGAGTTACAGGAAAACACAGCCAATCAAGTGAAGGAATTGAACAAAACCATCTTGGATACAAAAATGGAAACAGAAAAAAATAAAGAAATCACAAAGGGAGAGAACCCAAGAGATAGAAAACCTAGGAAAGAGATCAGGAGTCATAGATGCAAGCATCACTAACAGAATACAAGAGATAGAAGAGAGACTCTCAGGTGCAGAAGATACCATAGAGAACATAGGCACAACAGTCAAAGAAAGTGCAAAATGCAAAAAGATCCTAACCTAGAACATCCAGGAAATCCAGGACGACACAATGAGAAGACCAAACCTTCAGATAATAGGAGTAGATGAGAATGAAGATTTTCAACTTAAAGGGCCAGCAAATATCTTCAACAAAATTATAGAAGAAAACTTCCTGTACCTAAAGTAAGAGATACCCATGAACATACAAGAAGCCTACAGAACTCCAAATAGACTGGACCAGAAAAGAAATTCCTCCTGTCACATAATACAGTCAAATCATCAAATGCACAAAACAAAGAAAGAATATTAAAAAGCAGTAAAGGAAAAAGGTCAAGTAATACATAAAGGCAGACCTATCAGAATTATACCAGACTTTTCAACGGAGATTATGAAAGCTAGAAGATCCTGGGCAGGTATTTTATAGACCCTAAGAGAACACAAATGCCAGGCCAGGCTACTATTCTCAATTACCATAGAAGGAGAAACCAAGATATTCTATAACAAAACCAAATTTACACAATACCTTTCCATAAATCCAGCCCTACAAAGGATAATAGATGGAAAATACTAATACAAGGAGGGAAACTATACCTTAGAAAAAGCAAGAAAGTAATCTTTCAACAAACCCAAAAGAAGATAGCGACAAAAACATAAAAATAATACCAAAAATAACAGGAAGCAACAATCACTATTCCTCAATATCTCTTATCATCAGTGGACTTAATTCCTCAATAAAAAAGGCATAGCTAACAGATTGGACACATAAACAGGACCCAGCATTTTGCTGTGTACAGGAAACCCACTTCAGTGTCAAAGATAGATACTACATCAGAGTAAAATGCTGGAAAAAAATTTCCAAGCAAATAGTCCCAAGAGACAAGCTGAAGTTCAGAACACCCAAGATTCAATTCACATACCATACGAAGCCCAAGAAGAAGGAAGACCAAAATGTGGGTGCTTCAGTGATTCTTAAAAGGGTGAACAAAATACTCACAGGAGGTAATATGGAATCAAAGTGTGGAACAGAGTGTGAAAGAAAAGTCATCCAGAGACTGCCCCACCTGGGGATCCATCCCAGCCACCAAATCTGGATGCTATTGTAGACACCAGGAAGTGCTTGCTGATATGGCTGTCTTCTGAGAGGCTCTGCCAGAGCCTGACAAATACAGAGGTGGATGCTTACAGCCAACCATTGGACTGAGTATTGGGTCCCCAATGGAGGAGTTGGAGAAGGAATTGAAGGAACTGAGGTGGTTTTCATTACCATGGTCAGAGCAACAGTGTCAACTGGCCAGACACCCCAGAGCTCCTGGGACCTAAACCACCAACCAAAGAGTACACATGGAAGGACCCATGGTTCCAGCTGCATATGTGGCAGAGGATGGCCTTGTTGGACATCAGTGGGAGAAGCCACCCTTGGGCCTGAGGGTGTTCAATGCCCCAATGTAGGGGAATGCCAGGTCAGGAAGACAGGAGTGAGTGGGTGGGAGAACACCCTCATAGAGACAGGGGGAGAGGTGAGATAGGAGATTTCTGAAGGGGATACCTGGAAAGGAGAAAACATTTGAAATAGAAAGAAGAAAATATCCAAGAAAAAATAAAGAAAAAACAAGAACTTCTTGGGGAATCACCATCCCTGACATCAAGCTGAACTAGAGAGCAGTGGTGATTAAAAAAAAAAAAAAGACAGCATGCTAGGCTGGGCAGTGATGGCACATGCCTTTAATTCCAGCACTTGGGAGGTAGAGGCAGGCAGATTTCTGAGTTCGAGGCCAGCCTGGTCTACAGAGTGAGTTCCAGGACAGCCAGGGCTATACAGAGAAACCCTATCTCGGAAAACAAAACAAAACAAATAAAAACAAAAAACAAAAAACCAAAACAAAACAAAACAGCATGCTATTGGTATATTGACAGACAGGTAGATCAATGGAATAGAATTGAAGACCCACACACCTATGGTCACTTGATCTTTGACAAAGAAGCCAAAACTATCCAGTGTAAAAAAGACAGCATTTTCAACAAATGGTGCTGGCTCAACTGGAGGTCAGCAAATCAAACCATTCTTATCTCCCTGTACAAAGCTCAAGTCCAAGTGGATCAAGGACCTCCACACAAAACCAGAGACACTGGAATTAACAGAAGAGAAAGTGGGGAAGAGCCTCCAACACATCAGCACAAGGGAAATTTTCCTGAACAGAATACCAATGGCTCAGGCTCTAAGATCAACAATTCACAAATAGGACCTCACAATATTGAATAGCTTCTGTAAGGCAAAAAAGACACAGTCAATAGGACAAAAACAGCAATCTACAGATTGGGAAAAAAATCTTTACCAACCCTCCATCTGATAGAGGGCTAACACCCAAAATATACAAAGAACTCAAGTTAGTCTCCAGAGAACCAAATAACCCTGGGGTACAGAGCTAAACAAAAAATTCGCAACTGAGGAATCTCCAATGGCCGAGAAGCACCTAAAGAAATGTTCAACATCCTTAGTCATCAGGGAAATGCAAACCAAAACGACCCTGAGATTCCACCTCACATCAATCAGAATGGCTAAGATCAAAAACTCAGGTGACAGCACATGTTGGTGAGGATGTATAAAGAGGAACACTCCTCCATCACTAGTGGGACTGCAAGTTGGCAAACCACTCTGCAAATCAGTCTGGCAGTTCCTCAGAAAATTGGACATAGTACTACCTGAGGATCCAGCAATACCACTCCTGGGCATATACCCAGAACATGCTCCAACATATAACAAGGACAACTGCTCCACTATGTTCATAGCAGCTTTATTTATAACAGCTAGAAGGTGGAAACAACCCAGATGCCCCTCAGCAGAGGAATGGATACAGAAAATGAGGTACATTTACATAATGGAGTACTACTTAGTTATTAAAACTATGATTTCATGAAATTCACAGGCAAATGGATGGAACTAGAAAATATCATCCTGTGTGAGGTAACCCAGACATAAAAGAACACACATGGTATGTACTCACTGATAAATGGATATTAGCCCAAAGGCTCAGAATACCCACAATTCAACCCACAAACCATTGGAGCTTAAGAAGAAGGAAGAACAATATGTGGATGCTTCAATCCTAAATAGAAGGGGGAACAAAATAATCACAGGAAGTAGAGGGAGGGTGGGGCCTGCGAGGGAGAAAGGAGGGAGAGGGAAAAGGGGGGCAGGATCAGGTATGGGAAGAGACAGTAGAGAAAGACAGAGGGGTCAGTAAATTGAATAGAAATAAGTAGCAGTGGGGAATGGGGAACTGGTGGTAGTCACTAGAAAGTCCCAGATGCCAGGAAAGCAAGAGGTTCCCAGGACCCCACAGGGATGACATTAGCTGAAATACCCAACAACAGGGAGATGGAACCAGTAGAGACCACCTCCAGTAGATAGTGTTGTGATCATAAAAAGAGAAAGAGCTATAAGAATATGCTCTGGCGAGGTATGGGGGAAAGGGGTGCTTCAGCGGGCCCATGCCAAGGCACTCCTTCCCAGTGAGGGACCAGACATGCACCAGTATAGTATAGAATAGAGTTTATTTAGGACATGGGAAATGGAATTAAGAGAGTAGTAGAGGCAGAGAAAGGCAGAGAGAAGAAGAGAGTAGAGAAGTAGAGTCTGGCCATGACCGTGCGAAGAGATGGGGAAAGGGAATGGGGAGAGAAGAGGAGCAAGGGGGCAAGAGGCAAGGGAGAGAAGCAGGAGGAAGAGAGGAGGGGGCAAGCAGCCCCTTTTATAGTGCCAGGCCTACCTGGCCTTTGCCAGGTAACCATGGGGAGGAGCATACCTGGCTGTTTCCAGGTAACTGTTGGGGTGGAGTCTAGACAGAATACCAAGAGACAGGGCTCCCAGTTGAGGGATGGAGCCACCCTCCCATCTCAAAATTTTTAACCCAAAATTGTTCCTGTTCAGAGCAAAGACAGGTATGGGAAGAGACAGTAGAGAAAGACAGAGGGGTCAGTAAATTGAATAGAAATAAGTAGTAGTGGGGAATGGGGAACTGGTGGTAGTCACTAGAAAGTCTAAAAAAATGGAGCAGAGACTGAAGGAAGGCCATCCAGAGACTGCCCCACCTGGGAATCCATCCCATATACAGTCACCAAATAAAGACACTATTGTGGATGCCAAGAAGTGCTTGCTGACAGGAGCCTGATGTAGCCATATCCTGAGAGCCTCTGCTACAGCCTGACAAACATAGAGGCAGATGCTTGCAGCCAACCATCAGACTGAGCCTGGGGACCCCAATGGAAGAGCTAAAGGAAGGACTGAAGGAGCTGAAGGAGACTGCAACCCCATAGGAAGAACAATATCAACTAGCAAGACCACACAGAGTTCCCAGGGAATAAACCACCAACCAAAGACTATTTATGGAAGATCTATGGCTCCAGATACATATGTAGCAGACAATGGCCTTATCTGTCATCAGTGAGAGAGGAGGCCATTGGTCCTGTAAAGGTTTGATGCTCCAGCACAGGGGGTGCTAGAGCTGTGAGGTAGGGGTGGGTGAGTGGGTGGAGGACCACCCTCATAGAGGCAAATGGGAGGGGCAGAGGGGGGATGGGATAGGGGTTTCTGATGATTTCATATCATTTGAAATGTAAAGGAATAAAATGATTAATAAATATATATTAATTTTATATAGCATATATATTTATAATTATAAATGTTTATATTTACATATAATTTATAATGATATTATATATCATATACTATATATCATATATTATATATTATACCTTTTAAATTTTGATTTCATGTTTTATTTATTCACTTTACATCCTACTCACTACCCCACTCCAGGTCATCCTCTCCCACAATCCTATCCCCACCCTCCATCCCCCACCCCCTTCTCCCCTGAGCAAGTGAGATCACCGCCCCCCCACCCATATCCTCCCACCCTGGCTCTTCAGGTCGCTGAGAGGCTAGGTGCTTCCCACTGAGGCCAGACAAGGCAGCCCAGCTAGAAGGACATATCCCATGTACAAGCAACAGCTTTTAGGATAGCCCCTGCTCCAGTTGTTTGGGACCCACATATTAATCACACCAAGTCTATAAAATTATCTGCTTCTTTATATTTTGCGAAAAGAAGAATGAAATGACATGAGATGTAAACCAGATACCATGGTGCACAGCTGTAATCCCAGCACTTAAGAGATGAAGGCAAGAGACTCAGAAGCTCAAGGGCAGATGCAGTACAGCAGACAATGGAGGGAGAAGGAAAGGAGGGGAAAGGGTGGAAGGGAAAGACAAGGGCAGGGATAGGAAGCAAGACAAAGATACAGAGAAGGAAGCAGGGGCTTATGCATGCTCTAATCTCATCGCTACACTTAAGGTGACGAAAGGTTCAGCTTTAATAGTAAATAAATGGTGGTGTGTGTATGATTTAGAAAAAAAATTAGGTAAGAACATGCTATACTTACCTCAAATTTCACAGAATATGTATAGATCACATTTAAATTCTCTGTAACTTCTTCAGGAATTTCCATAGGGGGCTCATTGCAAGTTAGGTGGTCTTCATCTAAATGTTTATAGCTAATAAAAGAGAAAATTGCTGGGGGGATTTTGTACATGAAACATAAAATTTTCAATTCATAGTTATTCAGACACATAATAGCAATCTAGGAAAACTTCTCAGTTTCATAGAGTTCTCTTATGTTCCTTATTTGAAACTCTTTTTAAACTCACTATCTTTCTGCCTCCACCTCTTGACTTTAAATGTTTGGATTACATGACTGAATACAATATCCATCTATAGTTCTTCATTATTTAAAATAATGTTGCCAGCACTCAAATGGAACTCTATATACTACCTAAAATTTTATACTTAAAAACATTTCTTTTGTTTATGAATAGAAAGAAAATAAATTTTACCAAAGAACTTTTTTTCTTCTTTTGCCTCACAGTTCTTCAATACAGTATCTTGTAACTTTAACGGTCAGGTTAGAATATTAAGTACATGAAGAAGAAATCGTATTTGTAAGCACCCAGGTATGTAAGAACCTACTATGTAGAAACCATCAAACTTAGCAATGAAAGATATTGCTCATATATACTACTAATGGCAGTGTAAATTAGTTTAGCCATTATGAAAAAGTGAATAGAGGTTCCTATATGATTCACCCACCTGACTTCTCGGTAGATCAACTGGAAGTGAATGGACAATTCGTTAGGCATGGACTAGGGCTCAAGATACAATGGCACATCTCTAATTGGTCGGCCTCTTTAAAACTAGCGCTCCAGGCTCTTCCTACATATGTCCAGGGATAAAGTACTCAATAATTCTTGAGGCTTCTTAGTCAGCTGTGAAGAGCCCTGATTATTAACAGATACTACCTGACACTTTCCTAAAAGAATCTACTGATACTAAAGCTGCCCTCTCGAGAAAAAAAATCAAAATATATTTATATTAACCCCTTTATACTAAAACAGCAACTAAATGAAGAGTTAGAACACTCTCAATAAATCTGTTACTTTTACTTCTTCCTCACAATGTGTGATACTCAGATACTTAAGACCGATAACACAGATTATAAAATGCATCATGTAATATAATATCACATAGGTATCTTAAAAGTAAAAACTATCGCTGGGCAGTGGTGGCGCACACCTTTAATCCCAGCACTTGGGAGGCAGAGGCAGGCAGTTTTTGAGTGTGAGGCCAGCCTGGTCTACAGAGTGAGTTCCAGGACAGAAAGGGCTACACAGAAAAACCCTGTCTCAAAAAAAACAAAAAACAAACAAAAAAAGTAAAAATTATCAAGTTAGGAATCTACATTTTAAACCCATTTCTAAATCATTAGAAGTACTTAAAAAGAAACCTTATTCTTACCTTTTGGGATCAACTCTGGAACTAATCAGCTTAGCAACCTTGATGGTTGTGTCACTTTCTATGTGATATGTAATAGTAATGTCAAGGTGGTTGAAGAGGTACAAACTATTATTTTTGTTGAATTCAGGCTATAAAAAGAGAAAATTAATTTGAAACTTTAAATTTTTCCTAGAAACTACAAAATACAAAACCTGACGATGGAATAAAAAAGCAATGGATACGCTAATCCCTTTTTTGTAAATGTACCATGGGCATGGAGAGATAGCTCATCAGTTAAGAGCAGTTGGTCTTGCAGAGTAAGCCAGCACTGACATGGTGTTTTCCAACCTGCACTAACTCCTGTTCCAGGGAACCTTTACAAACATCAGGCATACATACAGCACACATACATACACACAGGCAAAACACAAGTACACCTACATTTCCTAAGCATATGAAGGGTAACTATGTTTCTACAAGTTTAAGACCACAACCATGAATATTTGACCTAATAATTAAAGTATTAGTCAACTCTACATTAAATAGTTTTTAAAGGAACAATATTGTAAAAATGTAATATTTATACATATGTCATTTTTTAAAAATTTTTACCACATAAGGATACAAGCTGTACTACAGAGAAATTGTGATAAAAACTGCATTGTACTGGTACAGTGACAGGTAGATCAATGGAATAGAGTTGAAGACCCAGAAATGAACCCACACACCTATGATCACTTGAGCAAAGGAGCTAAAACCAACCATCCAATGGAAAAAAGACAGCATTTTCAACAAATGGTGC
>NC_034613.1:48373599-48374750 GCF_900095145.1 Mus pahari | reverse complement strand
AAGGAAGGACTATCCAGAGACTGCCCCACCTGGGGATCCATCTCATATACAACCACCAAACCCAGACACTATTGCATATGCCAAAAGGTTTTGCTGACAGGACTCTGATATAGCTATCTCTTCTGAGGCTATGCTAGTGACTGGCAAATACAGACGTGGATGCTCACAGTCATCTATTGGACAGGGCCCCTAATGAAGGAGCTAGAGAAAGTACCCAAGGAGCTAAAGGGGTCTGCAACCCTATAGGAGGAACAACAATATGAACTAACCAGTACCACCACCACCACCCCGAGCTGTGTCTCTAGTTGCATATGTAGCAGAGGATTGCCTAGTTGGCCATCAATGGGAGGAGAGAGTCCTTGGTCTTGCAAAGATCATATGCCCCAGTACAGGGGAATGCCAGGGTCAGGAAGTAGGAGTGGGTGGGTTGGGGAGCAAGGTGGCCGGGGGGGGGGGCGATAAGGTCTTTGTGGATAGCATTTGAAATGTAAATGAAGAAAATATCTAATAAAAAAAAAGAAAAAAAGAAGTTAATTCTTTGGTACCATATAACTTTAGCATGCATTAAAGAGAAAAGCAACTTTTAAAACTAACAAAATTGATGTGTTTAATTATTTTTACACAGAAAATTTAAAACTTGGCTCAGTACTAACACTTTAGAAAATAATATCTTCAGTGTTTTCCAGCATTCAGCAATATTTTGATTTTATAATCAACACTAAATGTCACATCAGATAAAAGTGTAGTATGAAATGTCATACATATGCTAAATGCTATTTCAGAAACTATGAGTAATCCCACACTAATTCCAAGCCAAAATCCACATACTAGGGGTTTGTTTTGTTATTTTATGAAATTTAAATCAGCAACTCAAAGCACACATTTTTCAATTCAGGACCTTGTGTAGCCCAGACTGAATTCCATTGTCCCTCATCCCTAACCAATGTTCAAAGTTTCAACACATAAAATATATTAAAAGTTGACACATGTGGTATGTACCTGTAATCCCAGTACTTTGGAGATAGAATCAAGAAGACCAACTCATGCTACATGAGATCTTCTCTCAAAGAAAGGAAGGGAGGGAGGAAGGAAGGGCAGAGAGAAGGAAAGATAGAAAGAAAAAGAGAGAAAGAAAAAAGGGAGGGGAGGGG
>NC_034613.1:48320074-48369964 GCF_900095145.1 Mus pahari | reverse complement strand
TGAGCCACCATGTGGTTGCTGGGATTTGAACTCCGGACCTTTGGAAGAGCAGTCGGGTGCTCTTACCCACTGAGCCATCTCACCAGCCCCAGTATATCACCATTCTTTTTTTTTTTTTTAACTCTATATGACCTAGCACAAGGCAAGGCCTGGGGGTATATCACCATTCTTAACTCTATCTTTTTTCAGTTTCAGTTTCTAACTGCTATTATTCTAGTCATAAATACAACATGCTTTTAAAACTGAAGGGAAGGATTTGTCTTCTCATATCATATTGTAGGATCTGACTATGATTTGTACACACAAACTAATATAGCATCATTTTTTATCATTAATTTTAATTCCTGAAGTCACAGTGAAATTAAATTAAGAGGTCAAACATTGACCCTGATCACAGTGTTTTGTTTTGAGCTACTTTGAAAGTGATTAGATTGAGCCATTAGGGTAAGGTCTTCCTAACTGAATGCTTTTGGGGTGCATCTCAAGGGAAGTTTAAACCACAAAGCTTATACATGGGTGCAGGAAGTGCTGCTGGGTGGTTGGTTCAGGTCCAAGCTTATTATGGGTAACTATACAAAACATTCTACTGACTTCTATTGTGATTGATTTTCAAGGGCACAGAACATAACAGAGTATGTAATCAATCTTGGTGTTAGAAAATTTCCTAGTAACAGCTAAAACACATGAGAATGTTTCCTTATAATGGCAGGCTAGCCAGGTAAGTGTTGCCTAGGCCTTAACATTTTGCCTAGGCCTTAATATTTTACCTAGGTCCCAACAAATCCTAGTGAACTTAATGCCTACTATTTTATGAATCAAACCAGAGGGCCCTTTCCAGAGCTGGTATGGTGCTATTTGGGCCTTGGCAGCTCCAGAACTGTGAAACTAAGTACACCTCTTCTTCCTTTCATGGCATTTACCATGTGTGTGCACATACACGTCCCAGTTCATGTGTGGCAATCAGAGGACAACTTGGAGAAGCTAGTTCTCCCTTTCCACCATGTGCATCCTAGGAACTGATGTCATGTTGTTAGGCTTGGTGGCAAGCAGGTTACCAACTAAACTATCTCTTCTTCCTCTTCCTAGTGTGTTGCTTTGCTTTGCTTTTAATTGTTGCTATTGCTCTGAGATAGTCTTAGCCTCCTCTTCATTAAGATACAAAAGGTAAAATGAATGCGTATTCAGCATCCAGTTTTATTGCCTTATATCACCCAACTCAAAATAGGAACAGTTTTCTTTATAAAGGAAAAACAAAACAAAAAAACCAAATACCTCAAAAGTAAACCTTATGCAAGCCAGAAATTATGGCTCGCACTTACAATGGCAGAACTTGTGGCGCTGAGTAGGATTGCCACAGATTTCAGGACAATAAGGACTATGGAGTATGACAGTCTCATTGTGGGGGAAAAGAAAAACAGAAAAAAAGGTTGGACCTGATGGCTACATCTATAATCTCAGCTCCCCAATTCTATGACAACCTGGGATACATTTGATACTCCAAGGCCAACTTGAGCTACACAATAGAATTTGTCTCAAAATAAAAAAGGCTGGGACCAAAGTTCAATGATAGAGCACCTGCTTAGCTTCTGTGATGCCCAGAGCCCAGAGCGCAGAGCCCACTCTGTCTGTCTGTCTGTCTGTCTGTCTGTCTGTCTGTCTGTCTCCCAGCTAACACAGGTACTTTAACAGACTCCTCTATCAACATGAGGTTCTTTTTTTCTTTCTTCCCTTTAAAACAGAGATTCAATTTTAAATACTTTTGAGAAAATTCTTTCAAGAATAAGATATACTGATAAGATCAGCTGAATAACCTTGTAGGGACATGATGTTACTTGTTCTCCAGATAGGATTTGTCCAAGAGTCTCAGAGGGGGTTCTCTTCGATGAATCTTGACAGAAGTCAAAGCTAAGAAAGAAGTTCAAGTACCATGTTTTAAAACTCAGCAAGAAATCAATCTTTATAATTCATCTAACCTCTCTATTGTTAACAAGACTGCAAACAAAATTATGACCTAGATTATGTACAATTATGAGCTATGTGCCTCACTATATACATTTCTCTTTAGCATGTGTAATTGTTAAATGCATTACATAAAGGCTTGTTCCTGCATTTGAAGTTTCTTAACACAGGAAATGACAATTTAAAAAAATTCACAGGCCTGGCAGAGGTGGTACGCTCTAATTCCAGCACTCCCAAACCATCAGGGTTTACAAAATGAGTTCCAGGATGGCCAAGGATACACAGAAAAACCCTGTCTTTGGAAAAAAAGAAGAAAAAAGTAAAAGAAAAAGGAAACCACCTCATAATATTTGGGGAGTTAAAAATAAGTAACAACAGTTTCAAGTCTATATTAATTCTAATTCAATATATTCAGAAACCATAATTATTAGTTCTAGTAAAAGCAAATTTAAGGAACAAAGCCATCCCTAAACATATTCCCATATAATCTCAAAAAAATCAGTAAATAAAACAAATTAGAATTTTCTTTCAATTATTATGAATATATGATGATTTAAGTAGAAAACCAAATACATAAAAATCTTGTATGTATTTTAAATGGCAGAAGATTTGTATAATGTAAAGAGAAGCCAGGGACAGGGAGGCTCCCTGGAGTCTCTGGGGAGACTCTGGCTGAGACTCCTGGAGCAGGGTGTACAGTAAAGCAGTATCAAAAGACATCATCATTATTTTTCCTATAATACGGATAGTTCATCTTTTTCCAGATGTTAAGTCATGCTAAGCTGATCATATCTTATACAGAACATTATTAAACAAAGCATTATCACTCACAAAAAACTTCTACATGTATCTTTCTCATGTTTTAGTGTTTTAAAATCAAAGTACAACTCTGAAGGCATTTTTTTATTTTAATTTTTTTCTTTTTTTATTGGATATTTTCTTTATTTACATTTCAATTGTTTTCCCTTTTTTAGGTCTTCCGTTCGAAAGTTCCCTATCCCGTGCCCCTTTCTCCTAACTCTATGAGGGTGCACACCCACTCACCCACTCTCTCCTTCCCACCCTGGCATTCCCCTATACTGGGGCACCGAACACCCTCAGGCCCAAGGGCCGCTCCTCCCACTGATGTCCAACAAGGCCATCCTCTGCCACATACGCAGACAGAGCCATGGGTCCTTCCATGTGTACTCTTTGGTTGGTGGTCCAGTCCCCGGGAACTCTGGGGTGTCTGGCCAGTTGCCACTGTTGCTCCTCCAATGGGACTGCAAACCCCTCAGCTCCTCCGGCCCCTGAAGGTGGTTTTTCTTTAACACTTTTGCTACACTTACCTATCATAGTCATAGAACATCACAGTGTCCATTGAGTACAACTTATCAGCGTATACCTGGATTGAGGACTAAAAGAATGAAAAAGAACATTCACTAATAATGCAATGAGTGGTGTTCCCAAAACACATAAGAAAACAACCAAGAGGGACCCTGGCCTCCTGAAATTGTTTGTAGCCGTGGAAGTTTAGCACAGCAACAGAAGCTCAAACTAAGACAACTGGGTTTCTGGGATGAATAAAATTTGTATCTCTACCTTTCGTTTGTTTGTTTGTTTGTTTGTTTGTTTGTTTGTTTTTGAGACAGGATCTCTGTACCCCTGGCTATCCTGAATCTCTCTATGTAGACCAAGCTGGCCTTGAACTCACAGAGAGCCTGCCTCTGCCCTTCAAGTGTTGCCTGGGATTAAAGGCCTAAATCACCAAACCTCGCTTTGATCATTCTTAACTTTTAAGAAAAAAATATAAAACCCTTTCTAAATGTTTTTAAAAGTAGCAAATGCTTTTTTCCTCAGAAAAACATTGCATAATTATCAGTTTAAACCATAAAGTACTAAAGAACACATGGGAGAAATACTTTATAATCTCACGTGGAGGAAGCAAGAACTTTCAAAATGATATACAAAACCCAGAAATCACTAAAATTCCAAATTGAAATAGAAATTAAACTGTATAAATTGCAAAGAGGAACCATGTAAACCAAAAAGACAACGGATAAAAAAAAATGTATTTGCCACATGTTCCACAGAAGGGACTAATTTCCTGACTTAAGAGTTCCCACGGGCTAGAGAGATGGTTCAGCGGCTAAGAGCACTGACTGCTCTTCCAAAGGTCCTGAGTTCAAATCACAGCAACCACATGGGCCTCACAACCATCTGTAATGGGATCTGATGCCCTCTTCTGGTGTGTCTGAAAACAGCTACAGTGGACTCATATACATAAAATAAATAAAATCCTTTAAAAAAAAAGAGTCCCCACAACTGTGATGGCACAAGCCAAAAGCAAATGCTAAGGAAGCTGAGTCAGGAAGATGTCAGGCTGCAAACCTGCAATCCTGGCGACTGCAGAGGTAGAAGGGAAAGGATCCAGAGCTCAAGGTCAAACTGGGATCCATCCCTGGAACCCAAGAAAAGGTGGAAGAAGCGAACAGAGAACTCTGAAAGATTGTCCTCCTACCTTCCCGACCGTCATGGGAATAAAGGAGGGGGAAAGATGAAGAAAGAGGGGAAAAGAGGAAACCGAGGCCAGGCTTCCTTACAGCTGCAATTCCAGCACTCAGGGGAAGATGGATGTAGCCAGCTGTGCTATATAGTGAATTCTAAGTAAATCAGGGATATATAGTAAGACCCTGTCTCAAAAAGAGGAAAAAAAGGATAGAAGGTGAAGAAAGAGGAGAGTTAAAGAGGGAGAGAGTTAGAGAGGAAGAGAGCAAAATAGGAACAAAAAGAAAGGGAGAGAAGGAAGAAAACCAAGGAGAAAGGAAAAAAGAAACAAAGAAAAGAGAGAAGAGAATGGCAAAATACAGGGGGTGCAAGGGAGAGGATCACAAGTTCAAAATAGATAGTTAAGCAGTTAAGGACTTGTACTATACAATCCTGTGAACCAGGATTCAGACCTTAGCACCTATTTTTAAAAAGAAAGAGGGAGTTTAACAAGAGAGAAAGACAGAAAAAGAAATAGAGAAACCAAAAAAGACAAAATGATAAAATAGGGAAACAAAAGGAGGGCAGAGAGCAAAAGTTTGGAAAAAAAAAAAAAAGAAACAAAGTTGGAGAAAAAGAAAAGGAAGAGAAAATAGAGAAAGAAGCTTGTGGACACAGAAAGAAAAGATGAAGGAAATAAAAAGAGGAACAGAACAACGATATGAACTAACCATTACCTCCCCCCCAGAGCTGTGTCTCTAGTTGCATATGTAACAGGATGGCCTAGTCAGTAATCATTGGGAGGAGAGGCCCTTGGTCTTATGAAGATTATATGCCCCAGTACAGGGGAATGCCAGGGCCAGGAAGCAGGAGTGGGTGGGTAGGGGAGCAGGGCGGGGGGAGGAGATAGGGGGCTTTTGGGATAGCATTTGAAATGTAAATAAAGAAAATATCTAATAAAAATAAAAATAAATAAATAAAAATAAAATAAAAAAATTTAAAAAAGAGGAACAGAGAAGTAAGGGAGGAAGAAAGGGGGAGGGTAGGAGAGAGAAAGGGAGGGAGGAGAGAGAAAGGGAGGGAGAAGGGCTATCTAGTAGTGGTGACACACATCTGTAATCACAGCATTATGGAGACAGGGGCATGAAGACCACCTACGAGTTCTAGGCCAGCTGGGTCTTTAAGTGAGTATCAAGCCAGACTCCACTACAAAGCCAGACAAGAAAAGGAAAAAAAGAAAAAGAAAAAAGGGGGAAGTCATAGAGAAGGAAAGGGAAGGTAAGAAAGGCAGAGAGGAAAAGAAAGTGATGAGAGAAAGCAGAGGTTGGAGACCATGATAAGGGGGAGGTGGAAGAAAACTGGATAAAAGAAAGAGGAAGGGAAAGGGGAAGAGAAGGAGGGAGAAAAAGAGGGTGAAAGGGGGGGAAGAAATGGAAATGCCATAGGTAGGAAGGGGAGGAAAGAAGGACAGAAATGAAGCACAAAATGAAAGAAGACAAAGCAATAGGAGAAAGAAAAAGACAGGAGGATATAAAATGAAAAGAAACAGAAATAAGAGAGGAAAAGGGAAATGCAGAAAGAAGATGAAGGGAAGAAGATAAAATTTGAGAGCAAAAAAGAGAAAGGTAAGAGCAAATGGAAAGGAAAAGTGAGAAAGACAAAACAGAAAAGCAAAGGGAAGAATAGAGACAGAAACTGAGAGGGGGTGAAAGAAAGACATGAGGCTGGGAATAACATCACACACCTGTAATCTCATCACTTGGGAGGTAGATACAGGAGAACAGAGTCCAAGAGCATCCCTGGCTACACCTCGATTTTGAAGTCAGCCTGGAATACCTGAGACCCCCGTCTCTGATAAACACACCATAATGAAAGTTTCCAAGAACAAAAAAGAAAAAGGAAGAAATGAGAAAGACAAAGAAAGTTAACTAAACAATAAAAAGGGAAACAGAAAGACATTGGCTAAGGTAAAAACAAAAAACAAAAAAGAAACAAGTAATAATGAAAAAAATTAAAAGAAAGGATGAAACAGAAGCAAGGCAGCATAACAGAGAAAGAAGACCGGAGGTGTGAGGGGAAGGAATAGTTAGGGAAACAACGAAAGGGGAGAGGGGAAACAGACAGAATGAGAAGCAGAAATGCAGTGGAAGAGGAGGTGGGAAGTGAAGGGAAAAACACAAAAGAAATAAAACTGAAAACAGTAGAAATAGAGATGGGAAGACAGAAGAGGAAAAAGGAGGAAAGGGGAAGGAGCCTCTGTGATTAACAGAGGGAAAGAAAGTGAGTGAAACCTCAAGAGGAAGAGAAAGGAAGATGAAAAGAACCAGAAATAACAAAAATAGGGGAGGGACAACAAAACAAACAAAAAAAGAGTAAGGGCAGAGGCAAAAAAGAGACAAACAGGGACAGGGGCAAGAAAGTGAGAAAGGGAAGGGGGTAAACCAATGATAAAAGAAGGGAAGTGTGGGAGAACGAAGCTGGAGAGCTATGCCATGACATAAAATAACCGTCACACTCTGTTGTTAAAATAAGAAAGGTGCACAAAGTTGAGATAATTGCAGCTGTTTTAAAAAATAAAAGAGCAGGCCATGGTGGTGCAGGCTTTTAATCCTAGCACTTGGGAGGCAGAGGCAGATTTACAGAGTGAGTTCCAGTATGCCAAAGCTACGTAGAGAAACTGTCTCAAAAATGCAAATGATGATGATGATGATAATAGCTACACAGAGAAATTCTGTCTCAAAAATACAAATAATAATAACAATAACAATGACAATAATAATAATAATAATAAAATATAATATAATACAATATAATAAAAAGGAGCAGGAGTCCTGTGCTATGGTGTAACCTGTAATCCCAGCACATCAGAGGCAGAGGCAAACAAATGTTGAGCCCCAGACTAGACTGTGTTAAACAAAGGAAAGCTTCTCTTTAAAAATGAAAAAAAAAAAAAAAAACAGGCTGGAGAAATGGCTCAGTGGTCAATGGTTAACAGCACTGACTGCTCTTTCAAAGGACCAAGGTTCAATACGCAGCATCTATACACACAACTGTCACACACAATCTATAATTCACAATTGCCTATACCTCACATTCCAGGAAACCTGACACCCTCACACAGGCATACATGTAAGGAAACTACTAATGCACACAAAATAAAAATAAATTAATTTTTAAAAAGCTGGGTGGTAGTGGCACATGCCCTTTATCCCTGCACTGGTGGTGGGGTGTGGAGTGTGCAAAAACAGACAGATCTGAGTGAGTTCACTGCCAGCCTGGTCTGCAGAGTGATTTCCCAGTCAGCCAGGGCTACACAGAGTAACCCTGTCTTGAAAAACAAACAAGCAAGAAAAAGAACAAGAGGGGGAGGAGGGAGATGAAGAAAGAAGAAAAGGAAACAGGATATACAATACCATGCCCTGTAATCCCAACATTCTACAGGATTGAAACACTAGGCTGTTGTTGGAAATAAGCCTAGACTACTCAAGAATACAAATCTTGTGAAAAAAAAATGCTTTTCAGGGATGTTCATCAAAGTGCATGCCTGTCTGCCTTTCATCCCAGGAAGCAGCATTTGAAAGCATGATGATCGCCAATTCTAGGCCTCATGGTATCTTCTTACAAAAAAAAAAAAAAAATGTGGTGAAACACAGTGATTACCAGGGAGACGACGGTAATCACCAGGTTAGACTACAGGAGACGAAGTCTCCAAAATTAAATATTAACAACAACAACAACAATAATAATAATTAATAAAGTGTAGTACTTGAGTCTGAACTTGAATAGATGCTGAGTTCAAGGCTAGCCTAGATGCAGATCCTGACTCCTGAGGGTGGGAGGGTGTGGAGGGAAAGGGTGACCAGTTCCCTTGAAAGTTTACTAAACATCCCTCCCTCATGGCAAATGCTCGCTGGCTTGTAGAAACAGACATTACAATGAGTGTTACTACAGTCTGGAGGACCAGGGCAGAATCAGAGTTGTAAAGTTCCCAAAAGTGAGGGTGGCAGGAAAATGGCCTGAGGTTAAGAGGAATCGCAGGGAGGAAGGCAAGTGGGAGGGGAAGAGGGCAGAGAAGCTAAGGGAAGAGGACTGGCCGTTGGACGGGGAGGTGGTGAGGGGGAAAGAGTATCCCTCAGGCTGAGCAGTGGTGGTGCGCGCCTTTAATCCCAGCACTTGGGAGGCAGAGGCAGGTGGATTTCTGAGTTCGAGGCCAGCCTGGTCTACAGAGTGAGTTGAGTTCCAGGACAGCCAGGGCTACACAGAGTAAACCCTGTCTCGATAAAACCAAAAAAAAAAAAAAAAAAAAAAGGAGTATCCCTCGGGAGACTAGGACAGAGTAGGCCACACGGCCAGAACCAGGGCAGAATGGAGGCCTAAATGGACCCCGCGGCCCACGCGCACCAGCAGGGATGCACGGCGAGACGAGGGCAGAGGGTGGGCCGGGAGGCGGTTGAGACGCTGCGAGGACAGAAATCATAAAGTAGAGCGCCATGCCAAGATGGTGGGTCCGGGACCACCCCGTCGTGACCTTCTTCCCCAGCTCCTCACCTTACAATAGGCGTTGGGATGGCCTTCCTCACAGTAGGTGACAGGAACCAGTCCCGGGAAGAAGAAAGCGTCACAGGTAGTAGCCAAGAAACCCAGCAACAGCCACCACTTCAGCCCGTGGAGGCCACGGCAGAGCTTGGTTTCCTCACGGCGACCTCCGAGACCCATCTCGAAGGCTGTCTCAGGACCGAGTGTCCTGGAGAGAGACAGGAGAGAGATGGGAACTGAAATGCAAATGAGCCACCAGGAAATGAAGCAATGAGTGGGCGGGGATAAGAACTTTCCAGAAGAACCTTTGGAGGGTCTTGCCAGCCTGTGAGTGACTCAAGACCCTGTTGCTAGGACACCTGGCAGCTGAGGACGCCAATGCGCATGCCTGCGTTTCATGTACCTCGTGAACCTCGCCTGGAAACAGGCCAAGCATTTCCGCCATTTTAGCCACTGCCAACTGCCTCACAGGGGCGTGGTGACGAGGTGGGGGAGGGGGGCTGTGTTAGTGGTTTCAACCTCATGAAGTCTTTCTTTTGAGGGTTTTTTTTTTCCTAAGACAAAAATTCTGGCCCGGGCTTGGGGGAGGCTCAGTGAGTAAAGGTGTTTGCTATTAAGTCTCAGAACCACAGTTTGATGCCAGCAACTGACACAGGGGAAGAAGAGAACTAACTCCCCTCAACACACATAAATTCGCCGTCCGCCACCTCCAGAAGTTCGTCTTAACATGGCGTATGTCCCCTACCAAATCAAATAAATAAATGTAATTAAACTGTAAAAAGAAAATACTCTTAACAGTATTGTCAGCCCACCCCTATCTTGTCCGGCAGCAGAGCTTGTGAGATATACTAGGAGAAGGGGTACGGGTGGGTATGAAGATTTACGGCCATGCGTCAGTGGACATCTTTTTTTTTTTTTTCTTTTGCTTTATCTCTGGCCCATCTCCCTCTTAATCTCCCAGCTGTATTGGTCATTTCTTTTTTATTTTATTGTATTGTATTAGACATTTTCTTTATTTACACTTCAAATGCTATCCCCAAAGTTCCCTATACAACCCCTCTCCCGCCCTGCTTCCCTCAGGTCTCCATCTTCAATGAACATCATTAACCCCAGAATTCTGGTGACCAAGGCAGGTAAATCTCAGGAACTTTGAAGCTAGCTGGAACTAGGTAGCTAATTCCAGATCGTTCAGAACTATACAATGAAATCATGTCTTGATAAAGGGGGAGTACATCAAGTCTCTACACAGGGAGGCCCCCACCTGCTCAGAGGAAAAAGGGAGGGGGTGGGGTAAGGATTGTGGGAGAGGATGATCAGGAGGGAGGCAATGGCAGTGAGATGGATGTAAAGTGAATAAGTAAAACTAATAATAAATAAAATAAATAAATAAATAAATAATGTTTTTTAAATGGGAGACAATCAGGTACTATGACTTTAAATAGTTGTTTTTGTAATGAGGTAATAAACCAATGTAAGAGTATTTTTATTTTGTTTTTCTTAAAAATTGTTTTAAGAATTTGTTTTAAAATACGGCTACCAGATTTGGGGAGAAGTTTTATTTTTTATTTTATTTTATTTTATTTTAGACAAGGTCTCATTCTGTAGTCCTGGTTGGCCTGCATCTTGCTACATTGATCACTCTGGCCTTGAACTCACAGAGATCTTGTTGGAGGCCACTGTGCACCTGCTTTAAAAGTTTTTTTGGGGGGCTGGTGAGATGGCTCAGTGGGTAAGAGCACTCGACTGCTCTTCCGAAGGTCCGGAGTTCAAATCCCAGCAACCACATGGTGGCTCATAGCCATCAGTAACAAGATCTGACGCCCTCTTCTGGAGTGTCTGAAGAGAGCTACAGTGTACTTAAATATAATAAATAAATAAATAAATAAATAAATAAATAAAAAAGTTTTTTTGGGGGGCTGGTGAGATGGCTCAGTGGGTAAGAGCACTCGACTGCTCTACCGAAGGTCCAGAGTTCAAATCCCAGCAACCACATGGTGGCTCATAACCATCCGTAACAAGATCTGACGCCCTCTTCTGGAGTGTCTGAAGAGAGCTACAGTGTACTTACATATAATAAATAAATAAATAAATAAATAAATAAAAAAGTTTTTTTGGGGGGCTGGTGAGATGGCTCAGTGGGTAAGAGCACTCGACTGCTCTACCGAAGGTCCAGAGTTCAAATCCCAGCAACCACATGGTGGCTCATAACCATCCGTAACAAGATCTGANGCCCTCTTCTGGAGTGTCTGAAGATAGCTACAGTGTACTTGCATATAATAAATAAATAAATAAATCTTTTTTTAAAAGTTTTTTTTCCTTCCTTCCTTCCTTCCTTCCTCCCTTCACCCTTCTTCTCCTTTCCCCTTCTCTCCCTCCCTCCTCCTATTTTCTTCCCTTTCCTCTCTATCTCTCTGTCTCTGTCTCTGTCTCTGTCTCTGTCTCTGTCTCTGTCTCTGTCTCTGTCTCTCTCTCTCTCTCTCTCTCTCTCTGAGACAGTTTTACTATGTAGTCTTGGTATCCAATTCAGAGAAATCCTCCTATCTCCACCATACACCTCCCAGGGTATTTACTCTGGTTCAACAGAAGCCCTAATTATTTTTTCCTTGTTGTTTGAGACAAGGACTCACTAACTTGCCCCGACTGACCTTGACCTTACTTACCTGTAGCTTATGTAGACATTGAAATTGCAATGCCCTTGCCTCAGCCTCATAACTTGAATTACATGTCTGTGCAACCTGGCCTAGCTTATATTGTCTGTTGTACACAAACAGGAGCCCTTTTCTTTCTATCCTTTTCTGGCCTGGAACAGAGATCTGCCTGGGATGACTGGAATTAAAGTGCAAGAAATTGACTTTAAGCATCCACTTCAGAAGTAGATTCTCACAGTCATCTATTGGATGGAACACAGGGCCCCCAAAGGAGGAGCTAGAGAAAGTACCCAAGGAGCTGAAGGGGGCTGTAACCCTATAGGAGGAACAACAATATGAACTAACCAGTANCCCTAGAGATTGTGTCTCTAGCTGCATATGTAGCAGAAGATGGCCTAATTGGCCATCATTGGGAAGAGAGGCCCCTTGGTCTTGCAAACTTTATATGCTCCAGTACAGGGGAACACCAGGGCCAAGAAGTGGGAGTGAGTGGGTTGGAGAGCAGCGCGGGGGTGAGGGAGGTATAAGGGACTTTTGGGATAGCATTTGAATTGTAAATGAAGAAACTATCTAATAAAAAATAAAGTGTAAGAAATTGAAGGTAGGTACCACTGTACTGAGATTAATTTTCTTTTGAATTTGTATGTCTCTCTGTTTCTTTTTCTTGAACTATTGAACTAGTTAGGATTTCCAATAGAATACTGAACAGAATGCAAAGGATGGCCTTCTCAATTTCCCTTCCCACAGTCTTCTGTATGTGTACAGGTGGGGGATAATCAGTCTTCTGTTACTTTGATATCAACTACATGGTTTTTCATAGAGCTCTCTAAAAGGTTAAGAAGAAGTTTGCTTCCCTTTCTAGTTTACTGAGAGTCACCTTTCCTTTGCCATGACAAAAGACCTAAAATAAACAACTCAAAAGATGAACAATTTATTGGGGCTCATGCTTTTAGAGATTTATGGCCTGGCCATGTGGTGAGGCAGGACATCATGCCATAAGGATGTAGCTGAAAAAAGTTATTATCTTCCCATGAACCTGGAAGTCAGAAGGGCTGGAAAGGAGCCAGGAACCAGATAAACACTACAAAGATGTGCCCTGGTTACTTACCTTCCTCTTTCATCCTTTAACCCCCCAATTCTCCTGTCTTTACCTCCTCAGTTCTGGAGAGGGAACTAACAGTAATATGAATAATAATAAAAGAAAAGAGAAGAGGCTAGAAAGAAGGTCTAACACCTAATATAGTTATCAAATTAAATAGTAGAAAAAGGAAAAATTAAGTGTGTAGCAGTACAGAAATAACCTGACGCATCTGTTAAAATTCAGTCTATATCAATTGAGAATATTTCAAAAATAAACAACCCAAGAAGTTATATGGGACATAAAAATCTCAAGGTGGGAGATTGTGACAGTATTTGGTTGAATATCAACAATATGGTTTGAATGAGAATGCTCTGCATAGGCTCAGGTATTTCACTATGTAGCCACAATTGGGGGAACAGTTATATGTGGCCTTGATGGAGAAGGTGTGTCACTGGGGCTGGGCACTGAGCTTTATAAAACCCCACACCATTCACAGTTAGTACTCTCTCTGAATTTGTGGTTGTTGTCTCAAAATGTGAGCTCTTGGCTACTGCTCTAGTACCACACCTCATGCCTGCCTGCTGTGCTTACTGCCATGGTGCTCATGAGCTCTAACCCTCTAGAATCATGAGCTCCAATTAAATGGTTTTGTTTATACATTGTCTTGGTCATGGTGTTTTGTTATGTCAATAGACTGAGACAATATCTAAGGAAATTAAAACATGGATCTGGAGAGATGACTCATTGGTTAAGGGCATTGGCTATTCTTCCAGAGTACATAGGTTCAGTTCTCACAACTTTTCAAACTCCAGTTCCAGGAGATGCCTCTTCTAACCTCCACAGGCATCATGCACTCATAATACATGCAGACAAAATATCCATATTCCTAAAAATAGAAACTAAAACATGATGTTTTTGATATGTGGTTATAGCAAACAAGGGTGTTCTGGTCATATCAAAGAAAATGTATAACTATATTAATGTAACAACTAGATCTCAAACAGTTAATTTTCTAAGTTTCTAACCATGTAAAGATGTAAGGTGTCTTATTTAAGGTTTTATTGCTATGAAGAGACACCATGATCAAGGCAACTCTTATAAAGGACAACATTCAATTGGGGTTGGCTCACAGTTTCAGAGGTTCAGTCCATTATCATCATGATGGAAAACATGGCAGTCTGCAGGGAGACATGGTGCTATAGGAGGAGCTGAGAGTTCTACATCTTGGTCAGACAGAAGGAGGCTGTCTGGTGCTATAGGAGGAGCTGAGAGTTCTACATCTTGGTCAGACAGAAGGAGACTGTCTTCGGCAGACAGGCAGGAGGAGACTGGAATTCCACGCTGGGGAGAGCGTAAGCACAGGAGACTCCCATACTGACACACTTCCTCCAACAATGCCACACCTTCTAATAGTGCCATTACCTATGGTCTAAACATTCAAACACAAATCTATGGCAGTCAAACCTACTCAAACCACTGCATAAGGGTCTATGTAACCAACATTATTGCGTACACACCAATTTTAAATATTGGGGCAATGAAATATTATCATGCCATGGAATCTTACTATAATTGAGGCATGTTCATAAACCAGCACTGTAGAGGGTCAAAAAGGAACAAGTATGCCATAGTATATCAAGTAGCAGCCCCAGAGGACTGATATCTTTCATAGCTTCCATATAGAGCTAGACTAGAATATCTCTAGGGCTTCCTGCCTTGACTTTTCTCTTCCCAGTTTCTCCAGATGTAATTATATTTCTTCTAAACTGGTAATACAAATCAGATCGTGGTTTACTCCTCTTTAAGACAATCTACTGACCAGGCCTTGTGGTGCTAGCCTGTAAAGACAGCTACACCCAGATGTTGATTCAGGAGGCTACAAAAATCAAGGTTTTCCAAAGTTACAGAGGGTTTGAGGAAGCCTAGACAACCAGACCCTGTAATAAAAAGGAGAAAATATAAAAAGGTGCTGGAAAGAGAGGTCAGTGATAGAGTGCTTGGCTAGCACCTGTAAATCCTGTTTGATTCTTTGTGCTGCTAATCATCATCATCTTCATCATCATCACCTTCATCATCATCATCACCATCATCATCATAATCATCAAAAAGGAGGTGAGACTAGCTGTGGTGGTTTGTATATGCTTTGCCCAGGGATTGGCACTATTAGGAGGTGTGGCCTTGCTGGAGTAGGTGTGTCACTGTAGGTGTGGGCTTTAAATACGCCTCATTTTAGCTGCCTGGAAGTCAGTCTTCTGCTGCAGCCTTTGGATGAAGATGTAGAACTCTCAGCTCCTCCTGTATCATGCATGCCCAGATACTGCCTGCATGCTCCTGTCTTGATGATAATGGACTGAACCTCTGAGCCTCTGAGCCAGCCCCAATTAAATGTTGTCCTTGTAAGAGTTGCCTTGGTCATGGTGTCTGTTCACAGCAGTAAAACCCTACCTAAGATACTAGCTGAAGAAATAACTTTGTCAGTAGAAAGCTTACCATGTAAACATGAGAATCTGAAATGCATTTCTAGAAGCCACATGTAAAAGCTGGCCATTGTGGTTTGTGTCCTAAATCTTGGGAGGCTAAGACAACAGATTCCTAAATCATTGACTAGCCAGCTCTAGCCTACTCAGTGAGCTTCAGACAAGAGAGAGACACCCTTTCATAAAATCATGAAGAAGCAACAGAACATGGTGACACACTTTAATCCCATCACTTGGGAGGCAAAGGCACACAGATCTTGGGAGTTCAAGGGCAGCCATACACTGAGATCCTGTATTAATAAAATAACAACAACAAGGAAAGCTGTAAAGGCCAATTTACTTTTAGACAAATGGGACTACTAAGGTTATCCAAAAACTCAGCTAATATGTGGCTATGCACCTGATGTCCTGGGACCCCAAAGTAAACAACAATAAAATAAACTGTTAAATAACTGGTTTTGGCAAAATGCCACTTTTTTGTCATTCTGAGATTTGCCTCCACCTTCTGTGTGTCTGTCTGTAGGCCTGTGTGTCTGTTAACATGTAGTCTGTGTATGCCTGGGTGCCTGCTGACACCTCCCTACCAAACATCCCTTGTGTGGAAAGAGGAAAGTATGCCCTATCTGCCAGTGAATCCAGTCCATCTCTTCAACTTCCCACCCTCCTCCTGTGCTGGACCACACCTGGTGTTACTGGCAGGATACAACTGCTTTGGGGTAAAGAAAGAAAAAGACCAGAGATGAGATGGACTGAAGCCCTGCATCTCTGGGGAAATCTTCTCAGGCCAGTGGCCTGGCTAACATTGCCAAGAAGAGTCAGTGAAGACGGAAGAAGTAGAAGGCAGTGGAAAATTGGCTGTTTTGACTGCTGAAAAAATGTGTATAAGTTAGTAGCCAGGAGAAAACCTGAAAGCTCAGCTCCCCTTTGTGATTTGGAGCATGAGCTCATGTGTGTGTGTGTGTGTGTGTGTGTGTGTGTGTGTGTGTGTAATATATGTGTGTGTGTCTGTGTGTCTGTGTGTGTGTATACATACATACATAAGCAGATATGGTGACCATATGTTCAAGCTAAATCTAGTGACTGATTTTATATATATATATATATATATATATATATATATATATATATATATATGGTCTAGATAGATACAGATATAGATATAGGTATAAATATATAGATATATAATCAAAATGAAAGTAGTATAACCTGGGTATACTGACCTCTGCTTTTGTGAGATGGGGGTGGGGGTGGGAGTAGGGGGTGAGACAGTGTTCTGCTGAAAGGGAAGGAGATGGAGAAATTAGCCTCTATTATGCCCACTTCTCTTTATGGCAGTGCCTATAGATCATGAATGAGCCCATAGACTCAGGAAGAATAAGTGTCTGGTCTGTCTCTCTGAGGATAAAATATATATATCCCAGGGATGGAGCTACAGTGCCTGGCTAAGGCAGATCCTGGAAGACCAGAGGCATTGTTAGCTCACTATTCACTTGTCCTCCGCTAATGTGCAGAGTGTTATCCATTGTTGACACTGGCACTGGCTGTACTTTAATCCATGGAAATCTAGACTGCTCTCCCTGGCCAGACACACACATAGGCAAGTATGGTGGTCACATGGTCAAGCCAAATCCAGTGGCTGATTTGGGTATCAGTCGTTTGACTTCTCTTAAGGCTGAACATATCCTAGGGGCAGCAACCCCTCAAAACGACCACCCAGGAGTTCTAAGGGCAAGCGAAGGATGTGATGATAATGGTAAGGGGCTATCTTCCTCAAGGGCTGCTAACATCTAGAGCAATGATCAGAGTCCAACAGAACCTGTTGCCTGCACGGCACATCAGTAAAATATGGGCAACACATAGCCCTACACTGCCCTCCTGTGGTCAGTATAGAAACCAGATGAAACCTGGACAAAGACCGTGGGCCTGCAAAGATAAAACACCAATTGTCTAAAAATAGGTGGACTGTAGAGAAAAGAAGGCCTGAAGGGCCAGCTTATGTTTAGACACCATGCCACCAAAAAGGATATCCAACATGAGTCAGGTATATGGCTGCCTCCAGATGTCCTGTGATCCCAAAGTAAATAGTAAAGTTATGTTATATAAGTGGTTTTGGCAGAATGCCACATTTATATGATTCTATATAAATATAGCCTTGAGACTAGAAGCTTTCTCCTCCATCTTCACAAGCCTATCTCTATGTGATTGTTTTTGAACTTGTGTGTAATTCACCAGTGTGTGGCCATACAGCCAAGGTGTACCTGAGTATCTGCTGATAGCCGCCTGCCTACCTAGCAGCCCTTGTATCAAAAAGTCCTGGACTATTCTATGATCATTATTCATTGTGGCCTAGTAGAAGGAAGTCAGGCAAGCAGAGCTCTGCCCTCAGAAAGAGCTCCTGGGCCCCTGGCATCTCTTGTTTATCACTTCATTCTTGGATTCAAGGAGATGAGCAATTTTGTGGACCCCTACCACCATGGCCTTGACACTGGCCCCCAAGGAAAAACAAAAGCAAACCAACAAAAATCAACCATGGACTGAAACTTCTGAAAGTGAGCCCAAATCAAATCTTTTTTACATAGTGCTTTCCTTGAGAACTTAGTCAAAGTCATAGAAAAATGATTAGCATGGAATGAGTTAAATGATAGCTCCAAAGTTTTTTATAAATGATGCGATAATTTGTCTAAAATGCCTGTCTCTACTGAATAAAGACTAGTTAGCAAACTTGAAATAGAAAATTTTATTATAGTGATAGATAGATAGATAGATAGATAGATAGATAGATAGATAGATAGATAGGGAGATTTATTATAGGAACTGGTGCACTCAATTGTAGAAGCCTAGAAGACTGACTGCTCCATGCAATCCTTTGAGCTAGGGAAGCTGGTGAAAGAATCCCATCAGAGCCCAAAAAGAAAATCCTGTCTCTCTGTTTGAGATGGGTTACTCACATTTGTCCTCTTGATTTGCCACCTGATTTGTGGCCCTTCAGGCTCAGATTAAGACTTAAATTGAGAAGCTGATAATTTCTTTTTTATTTCATTTTGTTGTTGTTAAATTCTGGCCCTCAATAACTGGATGACAGCTACCTAAATTGACCTTCTTTATTAAGTCCATCAAGTCAAACAAATGCTTCTGTCTTCCAGCAACATCCTCACAGACACACAAAAACAAATACACAGACACACAACCAACAATAAACATCGTCTCATCTCTGCTCTGCTTTTCTTTTCTCGTCTTTCTTTCTTTCTTTCTTTCTTTCTTTCTTTTTTTTTTTTGGTTTGTTTGTTGAGGGTTTCGCCATGTAGTCCAGGCTGTCCTGGCACTAGCTCTGTAGACCAGACTAGCTTAAAACTCAAGAGATCCTCCTTCATCTGCCTTCCAAGTGCTGGAATTAAAGGTTTATATGCCATCACATCTGGCTGATATTCTTTTTTCAAAATATGTGTGTGTGGGGGGAGGGCAGAAGAGGTTACTGAAATCCTCAGAGCTAGAGATACAGACAGTTGAAAGATTCCTGACATAAACCAAGCTCAGATTCTTTTTGAGAGCAGTATGTACTCTTAACCACTCTCCAGCTACCTAAAATATATTCTTACATTTTTAGTTCATTCATTGGTGTACGTGTGTGTGTGTGTGTGTGTGTGTGTGTGTGTGTGCATGTGTGTGTACTGAGGTAATCCACCAGTGCAAGGACAATACAAAATAGCACTTCTAAAAGGTGCACATTTCATAGTATACATATAAATTAACTCAAAACAGAGAATAAGCAAAGTTTCAGGGATAGAACAATGAAACACCCAAAATAAAGCACAAGGAAACACTTTGGGAATTTAGGTTAAGCAAATACTTTGTGGATAAGGGGCTAGAGAAATGGTTTCCCAGTGTTCGCATCCCAGCATCCTTACAGAGTAGCTCACATTTGCTTGTAACTCCAGATCCAGGGAATCCAATACATTCTTGGGGACTCTGTGGGTTCCTCACTGCACACACACACACACACACACACACACACAAGTAAGATGAATATTTTCTTTTAAAAACAATGGGTAGAATGCCATATGAGACAGGAGGCTAGACTGACTCCACAACAGGCTTCAAATTGGCAGTTCAGGAAACTAGGCCTAAAACTATTTCCAAGAAGTGGAAAAGTCCAGGCAAGTCCAGGCCTCAGAAGCTGCCCTGCCACCTGACCTGAGGCAAGGACCATGGGTCAGCAGCAGTTTCCAGACTTCCACAGCAACAGTTTCCAGCCCCTCATGCCCTAGCAATGATTCTGAAATGTCCCTAGAGATAGAGCCAACAAATAAAGATAGAGGTCACCTACCTCTCCTCGGAATTCCCCTAATAGGCTTTAAATCAGGCCTGCGGGCTCACTTTGGGGGTATCTCCATCTTTGTAGTTTACATACTATTTGAGTCTGGGGTATCATTCTTCAGCAAATCATGGACCCTTACAATACACGTAAGGGTCCATTTGTAAACATAATTTTGGCTTTATCAATATATGACTTGTACCCAGCACAGGGAAATTCGAGGGCCAAGAAGTAGGAGTGGGTGGGTAGGGGAGCAGGGGTGGGGGTATAGGGAACTTTCAGGATAGCATTTGAAATGTAAATAAAGAAAATATCTAATAAACATAAAAATATGACTTGTTTTTTGTTGTTGTTGTTGTTGGTTTTTGTTTTTTTTTTTTTTTTTTGGTTTTTCAAGACAGGTTTTCTCTGTGTGTCTCTGGCTGTCCTGGAACTCATTCTGTAGACCAGGCTGGCCTCAAACTCAGAAATCCACCTGCCTCTGCCTCCCAAGTGCTGTGATTAAAGGCGTGCACCACCACTGCCTGGGTGTGTGACTTGTTTGCATACCCAAAGCTATCATTATACAAATAGAGCCAAATATGGTGGTGCACAACTGTAATTTTAGCAAAATGGGGATAGAGACGGAAGCAGGAGGATCCAAAGTTCAAGTAGTTTGGGCTACTTTTGCTATAAAGAAACACCATGACTAACAAGTAAGGTGGAGGGGAAAGGTTCATTCAGCTTACTTCTACATTACTGTTCAATCTCTGAAGGAAGTCAGGACAGGAATTCAAACACCACAGGAACCTGTAGACGGGAGCTGATGAAGAAGCCATAGGAGGGGTGCTGCTTATTGGCTTCTTTCTCATGGCCAGTTAAGCTTGCTTTCTTAGAGATCCTGGGACTACCAGCCTAGGGCCCTCCCCTGTCAATCATTAAGAAAATGTCCTGCAGGCTTGCCTACAGAGCAATCTTGTGGAGGCATTTTCTCAATGCCTCCTCTCAGGTGACTCTAGTTTGTGTCAAGTGAACACGAAATTAGTGAGCACAGTCATCCTCAGCCATGTATCAAGACTGAAGCAGGACTAGGCTGCACAAAACATTGTTTCAAAAGGAAGAAATGCTTAAGTAGAAAAAGGAAAGGGGAAAGAAGAGAAAAAGGATGGGTAAACACGGAGCTCCAAGTCTGTTGGCTAGCTATGCAGTTGCTAAGGAGTAAAGTCATGAATGCTTGCCTTGGTAATTTGGTGAGATAAAATTAAGACATTAAAAATAAAATTTAAATAAATTAATTAAAATCAAAGAAAAGGGTTGCCAAGCTAGGTAGTAATGGTGCACGCCTTTAATCCTAGCACTTGGGGAAGCAGAGGAGGAGGATATCTGAGTGAGTTAGAGGCCAGCCTGGTTTAGGTAGGGAGTTCCACAGACAGCCAGGAGTACACATAGAAACCATGGAGAGGGGGAGGGGAGGGGAGGGGAGGAGGGGAGGGGAGAGGGGAGAGGAGAAAAAGGAGAGAAAGAGGTTTGCCAGGCATAGTGAATAGTGGCACACACCTTTAACCATAGATCTTGAGAGGCAGGAGATGAGGAATTCATGAATAGCCTCACCTAAAGAAACTCTCTCTGGCCAGACATGGTGGCTCACACCTTTAAAGCCAACACTCAGCAGAGGCAGGCAGATTTCTGTGAGTTCCAGGACAGCCTGGTCTACAGAGCAAGTTCCAGGACAGCCAGGGCTACACAGAGAACCCCTGTCTCAAAAAAATGAAAACAAACAAAACTCTTTCAAACAAACAAACGAATAGGGCTGGAAGATAGCTCATGGGTAATGAATGGGTCTTTCTGTTAAGCCTGATAGCCTGAGTTTGATCCCCCTACATGGAAGAAGGAGAAAACTCATTCCTTGAAGTTGTTGCCTGACCTCTACACATGCAACATGGCACATGTACACCCACATACATATATAAAAGTAAATAAATGTGATGTATGAAGAGATGTAAATGCAATTCGATACACAGAAAATATGAGAATTTGAACTAGGTAAAGTTGTAGCTTGTTTGCAATCCCAGCACTTGGGATTAGAGGCAAGAGGCTAGCCTTATCTACACACCAAATTTCAGGTCAGTACTGACTGGATGTATGAGGATGTCTTCAAACAAATAAGCGAAGAGTTTTCGGCAGTTGTGGTATTTGACTCATTGGTTCCAGATCGAGTTTGGATTTAAACATGGGTATACCCTGAGAAGCACAAGTGGGCAGAGCCGAGTTACATATAAATATATGGCTCTAGACTGCTGATTTTAAGTGTTGGAGTTGATAGTTTATGAATGAGAGAAGGGCCAGTGCTGAAAGAGAAGATGATATAAATCCAATCTTTGAAAACTTCACTGACAGAGAATGAGCTGCAGATTTGGTGAAGCAGCAGAAAGAAATCTGGGTGGAAAGCCTGAAGAATATGATGTCATACTAAAAGGAGAAGTTGCTAGCCAGGGAAGAGACTGTTTCAAGGAGAAAGTGGGCCAGAGAGAGGATCAAAGGCCTCACTACATAGTAGAAGACTTTCTTGTTGGTTTGGTAACATAGGTATCATGAATAAAAAGAAAAAAAGCTCTTGGAGTTGTGTGTGCTGAACTACACAAGCAATCGCAGCACTAGGTGCAGAACGGGGGAGAGATTGGGAGTGTGAGGTTGCCTGGCTACATAGGGAGTTCAAGGCCAATACAAAAGATTGTAGGGCGAATAGAAAATATAAATAAAATATAAATAAAAAATTGTGTGATACTTTAAAAAATCATTTATTTATTATTATGTAGTGTTCTCTCTGCATATATCTCTGCACGACAGAAGAGGGAGCTAGATCCCATTACAGATGGCTGTGAGCCACCATGTGGATACTGTGAACTGAACTCAGGACCTCTGGAAGAGCATTTAGTGCTCTCAAACCCCTGAGCCATATCACCAGCCCTTGTTACTTTTTATTTCTCTGCTTTTTGCTTGTTTTTTCTTTTTTCTTAGATATTTCCTTCATTTATATTTCAAATGCTGTCCCCAAAGACCCCTATACCCTCCCCCCGCCCTGTTCCCCAACCCACCCACTCCCTCTTTCTAGCCCTGGTATTCCCCTGTACTGGGGCATATGATCTTCACAATACCAAGGGCCTCTCCTCCCATTGATGGCTGACTAGGCCATGTTCTATGCAACTAGAAGACAGCTCTGGGGGTACTGGTTAGTTCATATTGTTGGTCCTCGTATAGGGTTGCAGACCCCTTCTGCTCCTTGGGTACTTTCTCTAGCTCCTTCATTAGGGGCCCTGTGTTCCATCCAGTAGATGACTGTGAGCATCCACTTCTGTATTTGCCAGGCATTGGCATAGCCTCACAAGAGAGAGCTATGTCAGGGTCCTGTCAGCAAAATCTTGCTGGCATATGCAATAGTGTCTGGGTTTGGTGGTTGTGTATAGGATGGATCCTAGGGCAGGGCAGTCTCTGAATGGTCTTTCCTTAAGTCTCAGATCCGAACTTTGTCTCTGTAAATCCTTCCATGAGTATTTAAGAAGGAGCGAAGTATCTACCCTTTGGTCTTCCTTCTTTTTGAGTTTCATGTGTTTTGCAAATTGTATCTTGGCCGGGCATGGTGGCACACGCCTTTAATCCCAGCACTTGGGAGGCAGAGGCAGGCGGATTACTGAGTTCGAGGCGAGCCTGGTCTACAGAGTGAGTTCTAGGACAACCAGGACTACACAGAGAAACCCTGTCTCAAAAAAACAAACAAACAAAAACAAAAAACAAACAAAAAACCCAAACAAACAAAAAGCAAGTTGTATCTTGGATATTCTAAGTTTCTGGGCTAATATCTGCTTATTAGTGAGTACATATCATGTGTGTTCTTTTTTAAAAAAGATTTATTTATTATTATACATAAGTACATTGTAGCTGTTTTAAGATGCACCAGAAGAGGGCGTCAGATCTCATTACGAGTGGTTGTGAGCCACCCCATGGTTGCTGGGATTTGAGCTCAGGACCTTCAGAAGAGCAGTTAATGCTCTTACCCACTGAGCCATTTCACCAGCATCTCATGTGTGTTCTTTTGTGATTGGGTTACCTCACTCAGGATGATATCCTCCAGATGCATCCATTTGCCTAAGATTTCATGAATTCATTGTTTTTAATAGCGGAGTAGTACTCCATTGTGTGAATGTGCCACATTTTCTCTATCCATTCCTCTGTTGAGGGACATCTGGGTTCTTTCCAGCTCCTGGCTATTATAAATAAGGCTGCTATGAACATAATGGTGCATGTGTTCTTATTACTAGTTGGAACATCTTCTAGGTATATGCCCAGGAGTGGTATTGCTGGATCTTCCAGTAGTACTATGTCCAGTTTTCTGAGGAACCGCCAAACTGATTTCCAGAGTGGTTGTACCAGCTTGCAATCCCACCAGCAATGGAGGAGTGTTCCTCTTTCTCCACATCCTTTAACTTACCCCCCCCCAAAAAAAGAGGAAAATTCATGACAAGCCATTATGAGACAAAGAACCTTCAAAGATGCTGTTGTTCATTTCCTGTTGGCCATTTCCTGTTGGAAATGCAGCTTATCCATAAGAGTAGTTGGTTTCCCCAGTGAGAGTCCCTTAGAGGGAACTAAATTTTTTTATTCACTTTATGTCCCACTCACTGCCCCTCCTCCTGCTCACTCACTCCCACAATCCTTCCCGGCCTCCTCTTCCCTTCTCCTCTGGGCAGGTGGGGACCCCCTGGGTATTCTCCTACCCTGGCACATGAAGTCTCTGTGGGGCTAGGTATGTCCTCTCCCACTGAGGCCAGACAAGGCAGCCCAGCTAGAAGACATATCCCAGAGACAGGCAACAGCTTGGTGTTCATGTGGGTCCCAAACAACTGGGACGAGGGCTATCCCAAAAGCCTGTCTGTGGGAAACTAAGTTTTTAATTGCAAATGATTATCTCCTGGAGAAAGCTTCTGGGCTAGGGATGCAGTGTGTGTCCACTTCTTCTCTCAGCTCTAGGACCCCATCTGGTGCAGACCTACGCAGGCCCTGTGCAGGCCTCCACAGCCTCTGTAAGTTCATACATACATTAATCTTGTTGATTTAGACGGTATTGGAGGTTTTTTGTTTCAGTTTTTTTCTGTTTTTGTTTGTTTGTTTTTCTTGGTGTCTTCCATCATCTCTAGCTCTTAAGACCCTTTCTATCTTCTCTTCTGTTGGGGTTCCCTGACCTCTGAGGGGCATGATGGAGGGATCCTGTTTAGGGCAGAGTGTTCTAAGGTCTCTCCCTTTCTGCATTATGTCTGGCTGCGGGTCTCTGTATTTATTCCTATTTGCTGTAGAAGGAAGCTTCTCTGGTGATGGCTGAACAAGGCACTTGTGATGGCTATTCCTGGCTGTCAACTTGGTTGCATTTGGAATGAACTAGAATCCAGAAATGGAGAGCACACCTGTGATCTGGATTTTGAGACTGGAGACACAGGTTTCTGACCCAGATCTTGACTTGGAAATTTTGAGGCAAAGTGGTCAAGAAAAGCTTAGGCCCAGGCAAAGTAGACCAAAGCAAGGAGATCTTTGAGTTCAAGGCCAGCCTGGAACAAAACAAGTCCCAGATCCAGGCATGGTGGCACACACCTTTAATCTGGGCCACATCTTCTGTTGGAGACCAACATAAGAAGGAAGGCTCATTCCTGTGTGCACTTACTTGCAAGCACTTCTGTTGGAACCTACTTCTACAGAAGACCAGCTTAAACAACTACGCTGGTGGGACTGAACAACTACTAGAATCTTGGACTTCCCATCCACAGCTGCCCATTGTTGGGTTAATTGGACTACAGACTGTAAGCCATTCTAAAAAGTTCACTTAATATAGAGAGACATTCTATAAGTTCTGTGACTCTAGCGAACCCTGACTAATATGGCACTGATCTATGAGTATGAAAGAATATCATTAGGAATCATTTCATTGCTTTGGTTTTTGTTTTTGTTTTTAGAACCGTGGTATTTTTTATTTTACCTTAGTTCTCTGGGCTATCTAGTATCAACTTTTTGCTTTTTTTTTTTCAGTTTGAAAGTATTTTATTTGAGATTTTTTCTTGGATATTTTATTTACATTTCAAATGTTTTCCCCTTTCCAGGGCTTCCCTTCAGAAACTCCCTATCCTACCCCCTTCCCCTGCCTCTATGAGGGTGCTCACCTACCTACCCACCCACTCCTGTCTTCCCACCCTGGCATTCCCCTACCCTGAGGCATTGAACACCCTCAGGCCCGAGGGGTTCTTCTCCCACTGATGTCCAACAAGGCCAATCTCTGCCACATATGTGGCTGGAGCCATGGGTCCCTACATGTGTATTCTTTGGTTGGTGGTCCAGTCCCTGGGAGCTCTGGGGAGTCTGGCCTGTTGACACTGTTGCTCCCTCCATGGGGCTGCAAACCCCCTCAGCTCCTTCAGTCCCGTCTCCATCTCCTTAGTCTCAAATTCTTGGTCATGTAAGCAGTGTCCGGTATGGGTCAAATCTCACAGGTTGGTTGCTCCCACAAACTTAATGTACCATTGCACTAGCATAGCTTGCAGGTAAGACAACATTGTACATCAAAGGGGTTGGAGCTGGGTTTGCGTTTGTTTCTCTTTTGGTAGCATGCAGTGTGCCTTCCTGTAGCAAAGGTATTAGCACATAGGGGTGCAAAAACAAATGCTGTTTTGTTCGGGTCTGGCATGATGCCACACATCTTTATTTCCAGCACTCAGGGGACTAGACAAGCAGATCCACGTGAGTTCAAGGTCTGCATAATCTACATGGTATTATGAGGTGTCACCAGAGAAGGCCTCTGGGGGGACAGAGTTCAAGGCAATAAAGTCTTTCTTAGCTGGTTAGCAACTACATTGGGTATGTGGGACCCAAGTGCAGCTCTGAGCCTTTCTCATGGTGAGCTTTTAAGCACAAAACCCCAACCTGGGCTGACATACCTCAGTTAGCGAGAGCAGATATCCAGAATCAGAACTATAGTAGCTAACAAGCAAGGCTAGTAGTACATTTAGGGACTTTCCCAGAACTATGTATGGACTTTGATGGATCCCATTTTGGCAGGTGTTTTTTGTTTGTTTGGTTGGTTGGTTGGTTTTTTTTGTTTGTTTGTTTTTTTCGACTCAGGGTTTCTCTGTATAGCCCTGGCTGTGCTGGAACTCACTCTGTAGACCAGGCTGACCTTGAACTCAGAAATCTGCCTGCCTCTGCCTCCCAAGTGTTGGGATTAAAGGCATGCGCCACCACTTCTGGCTTGGCAGGTGTTAAGGTCTACATGCTTGCCCGTTATGTCAGAATGGTGCCTAGGTGTCTCTCACACGGTGTCAGATTTGCAAATGTCTGGGAGCCTGTCATAAGAGCAAGTTCAGAGCTAGCCGAGACTACACAGGACTACACCTTGTTAAAATAAAGTTCCTTTCCCGTTATGGATGCTGAAATGGCAGAAAAGAAACAGGATAGGTACAGAGCTGGGTATATATGCATGTTTCCTGTGGGTTTGGAGAGGTGGCTCAGAGGTTAAGGGCACCTCAATGCTCAAAGACCTGGGTTCGATTCCAAGCAGGCACATAGAGGCTCGCAAGTGTCTTTAACTCCGGGTGGGGCAATCTAATCCCATTTCTGGCCTTACTACAGGCAAATCACAAACATAGATGACATAAAACAATAAATCTTTAAAATTTTATCTTTTTCTCACCCTAACCCCAGGTTTGTGGTTCTATGGGTCTGGGGATGCACAGAGATTTTGTCCTGTTCTGGAGCATTAATTGCATTCTGAGAAGCACTATTCTACATACTAGGATGAAAAGAAACAGGACGGGGACAGAGCTATGTATCTAAGCATGCTTTGTAAACAGAAGAGAAAGAAGTTCCTATACTAGACTTTCTAATGTTTTTAACCATGGGTATGTGAGTATATGAAGTAGGAATATAAAGTAAACATTTAGTAATAATAAACTTTATAGAATTCACTACACATAATCCCGACTGAATGCTTGATACTGGAGAACCTAGAGTTTCTTCAATATTTTCAGAGTTTGCCAATATTTTTACTTCATGAAACTAAGTGCTGAGAACATTGCTTCACATACATAGGTAATATCAGACACGGTTAGGGCCTAGTCCCAAGACAAAATTCATTTAATGTTTAATTACTTTTTTCTCTGTAGCTTTTTGCCTGCTTGCTCTCACCTTGCTAGCAAGTCCATTCCTTCACTGGCATTAGAGCCTACTTTTTAGGGATTCTAGCATCTACTGAAGACCAGCCTCGTGGACTGAGAAGCTTCTGGGTTCATAGTCAGCCATTGTTGCATTACCTGATCCAGTCTGTAAGTCATTTTAATAGATCCTCTTTCCATATATCTCATATATATATATATATATATATATATATATATATATATATATATATTTGATTTTGAATTGAAATTTTGTTATATCAGAAACCTTTTACTATTGCCATTTTTGCTACTATGCCCACATTCAATTCCATGAGCCCATATGAGGAAATATAATCCATAGTATAAAAGACTGGTATCTAAAATGTTTTTTCTAATAAGACTAAATGTATTCAGTTGCTTCTCATTCTTCAGCTCTGATTTTCCGTGCTACTTCAGCAAGCCCTTTCTTGTCTATTCTACAACATTGATCAAATTTCTCCTCCCCTAATATTGTTCACTAAAGCCATCTAGTTTACTTCTCCTGGGTGCTAGTCACAAGATGTAGTGATTTGTTTTGTTTTGTTAAATGAATTTTTGTTTGGTTTGTTCTGAGTCAGGGTCTCACCAAGGGTGATTAAAGGTGTGAGCCACCACACTGGGCAGAATTTTTTTTTCTTGCTTTTTCGAGACAGGGTTTCTCTGTGTAGCTCTGGCTGTCGTGGAACTCACTTTGTAGACCAGGCTGGCTTCAAACTCAGAAATCTGCCTGCCTCTGCCTTCCAAGTGCTGGGATTAAAGGCGTGCGCCACCACGCCCGGCTCAGAATTTTTTTTTTTAATTGTTAGGAATTTAAAATCCTGCCCAGTAGGGAGATGCTCATACACATCTTTGATCCCTACAGTTGGGAGGCAAAGACAGGGAGATCTCTAAGATTGACTCCAGCCTGGTCTGCAGAGCAAGTTCTAGGACAGCCAGAGAAATCCTGTCTCAGGAACAGAAAAAGAAGAGAAGAAAAGAAGAGAAAAGAAAAAAAGGAAAGAAAAGAAATGAAAAAAAATCCCCTCAAGATTAAATTGTTATGTTCCTTTCACAAGACAGATTAAAATTTAGAATGCAGAACCTGGTATGGTAACTCATGCCTGTAATCCCAGCACTTGGAAATCTGAGGCAGGATGATAGCTGTGAATTCCAAGACCATTCCCACTCTCAGCCTGATTGCTACTGTCTCAAAACACAAAACAAATTAAGAATGCTCACTTGAGGGGCTGGAGGGATGGCTCAGTGGTTAAGAGCGCAGACTGCTCTTCCAGAGGTCCTGAGTTCAAATCCCAGCAACCACATGGTTGCTCACAACCATCTATAATGAGATCTGATGCCCTCTTCTGGATGTTCTGAAGACAGCTACAGTGTACTCATATATAAATAAACCTTTAAAAAAAAAAGTGAATGCTCACTTGAAGTTCAAGCATACCCGGTAGCATTTTTTTTCTGTTTGGTTTGGTTTTTGAGACAGACTCTAACAAAGCCAGTCTGTGCTGAGACGCAAAACTGCCCTACTTCAGCGTCCCAAATACTGGGATGAAATGTGTGGGTAAGCACTCCAACTATCGTCAGGGATTTTTATTTGGCAGTCTTAACCCCGAGACACCTGACTCTGGTCTCACTTGCACACAAATCTAGTAGGTACTCTGAAATCGTTCTATATGGATATTTTTTGTAATGCCATCAAGTTCTGTTTTCAACTAACGCTTACTTAACAGATTCTTCCAATGTATTAGTTATTGCTCAAGAGAATTTGGCCAGTTAATAGAGTATCAACGAAACTTCTTTGTTTCCTATTTCTATAACGTTGGCATTGTACTAGATACCGTTTTCACCTTGCTTTTGGAATTAGGATTTTCATGCAAAAGTAAAAGTCTTGCGCCTTGTTTGACCTAATAGGTCGCTCAATAAATTTACTTCTCTAGTCAATAAATCCCGTCCAGTGTTTTAGCATATTTAGCAAAGCTAAAAGGCGCCTTGGAGGAGAATGGATGGGGGCAGGGCAAACGGTTAAAATCCGGCACGGCCAGAACTTTGAGAGACACAGGAAAGAGGCGGAGTGACTAGTGAATGACAAACGGAACAGCCAATGAAGAGTCTGGGAACCACTCCCTTCCCTCCCTTCGTGCTTCAAATTCTAAGCTTAATTTCCATCCGGGTTCTTCAGCCTCGTTCCCGGGTAGTATAAAGATTGCAGTCTCCTTTGTTCGCCCTCGTTGCGCAGTCGTCCTAGCGTCATTTCTGTTCCGTTCTGAAAATCGGTAGCTGTCACTGGTGCGGCGCTGCTCGGGAGGTCCCGTCGGCGAGCTCATTGGAGCTTGAGACCGTCGCAGTCCCCTCGGGTAGGACTTTCCTTTCCTTGGCCTGTTTTCCATACAGACTAGTTAGGGCTGGATGTCATTTGTTTCCCGGGAGATAGTGGCGGCGGGCGCCATTTTAAGACACCCAAAGGTGTCAACCTATTTAAAGCAGAATGGGTGGAAGCAGCACACTATGGGGTCAGTTATCTGTGTGCGTCTCCCGGAGGTTTGGCTGTCCCCTGAAGCCGGAGGGCGGAGGGCGCAGCTTTGTAGGTGGGGCGGTTCGGGCAGAGACTGCAGGAGTAGCACCAGAATAGCGTCCGTGCTAACGATAGGCTCGTGGACTTCTTTGCGGCTTCCTCTGGTCCTTGGCGGCAAGGAGAGGAAGCTTTCTGAGTTTTTGCTGCAAGTGTCAATGCAAAAGTTAGTTCGTCCGGAGGTTGTTGGTGGTTCTGGGTTGGATCCAAGTGTCGCCATTTTGTCTTTAACACGCGGTTTTTAATGACTCTTAATTAGGTGACAGGACTGGAAAAGAGTGTTAAGAGTGTGCGATTCTGAGTTCCGTTATCTTCGGACTTTGGCACTTTTTCTTTTCGGTCGGATAACAATCTTTCGTTGGGCTAGATGCAGCGACTTTGTCCTAAGTTAGAGATTTGTTCCTAAACTTAACTAGGAAATCTAAATGTGGAAAGGGCTTGCTCCTTACTTGGTATGTCTGGCTGGTGACCTTGAATGAATAGGAAGTCTTTTATACCTTTGGCTGCGGGTTGGGGGCGGTGGGGCGGATAGCAAGTAGGATGAAAAGTAACAGGATGTTTTAAAGATAAGAGATCGTTCCCATAGCCAGGTGTGTTGGCCCCCTTCTGTTAAGTAAAATACATTTAAAGTAAAAGTAACCTTTTCAAGTGTTGAGTAGCTCTTCATTGATTGAAAGCAGGGCAGATGAAGATGGTAAATTAGGCAGACCCTTTAAACCCCGTTAATGAAAATTGCACTGCACTGTTAGCCAAAGTATTTCAATTGGTTTCGACTACACTTGAAGTTTATCGGTGTCTTTAGTTACTAAAGAATAAAGATTTTAATAAAACATGAGCCATAATTAAGCTGTTCTTTAAACTTTGGGGACTTTCTACAGAGAGATAATAATAACCATTTTTCAGCAGACGCCCATCGGTTAAGAGGAAAAATGGTTGAAGCAGATCGTCCAGGAAAGCTCTTTATTGGTGGGCTTAATACAGAGACGAATGAGAAAGCCCTTGAGGCAGTGTTTGGCAAATATGGACGAATAGTGGAAGGTGAGTTGTCTAAAATCATATGCCATGTTAACAAAATTAAAAGACAAGCTGTGATGAATTTGAATCCACTGATCTTCTGACATGATAAATGCATTGTCCTCTAAGAAGTTCTGAGCTTGCTTTTTGCAAATGTGCTCTGGTTATCTTTGTTTGAATGAGACTAACCCCCCTCAACTCTTTCAGTGCTTTTGATGAAGGACCGAGAAACGAATAAGTCAAGAGGATTCGCTTTTGTCACTTTTGAAAGCCCAGCAGATGCAAAGGATGCTGCCAGAGACATGAATGGAAAGGTATGATTACCTGCTTATTAAAAAGGTGTTTCTTGGTGACAAAAAAATAACTAAAAAGTGTTATCTAAGTTTCAGACCAGAAGAGGTCTGAATTTTTTATTTTATGTATGCGTGCATATTCAGAGACTTTTGTTCACAGCCACTACTATCCTGAATTTTATTTTATTGGGCTTTTTTTTTTTTAGTTAATCTTGACTCAATGTATATAGTCTTTTCTAGTCTTGACTAAGACCAGGCTGACCTCAAACTCACAGATCTTCCTCAGTGTTCCAGAAATAGGACCATACCCAGTCTCTAGTCTGAATTTTATTGTGATTCCACAACCAAATTTTGTGGCTAATGCTAAGGGTTATATGCCTAACAAAGTTAGTTCAGAGCAGTATATTATGATGTTTGTGATACTGTGTACATCTTAGAACACATAGCTCTTTTTGTTTTGGTAACAACTTGAACACTTAAACTTGAACTTAAACTTTTATTTCCCTTAGGGGTAGAATGGTGAATCTCTTGCATCTAGTAGAAATTTTAAATAAATGGAACCATGTTATCTATAGAAATAGTATTTCCACCATTTTTCCTATGATATTTGGCAGATAAAACTATTGGAGTCACGGGGCATAGTGGAGCTTTTAAGTTTTTTTTTTTTTTAAATCTTGATATAATTATTTTTTTTCTCTTTGAAGTCCTTAGATGGGAAAGCCATCAAGGTGGAGCAAGCCACCAAACCATCTTTTGAAAGTGGTAGACGTGGACTACCTCCACCTCCAAGAAGCAGAGGCCCTCCCAGAGGTCTTCGGGGAGGAAGAGGAGGAAGTGGAGGAACCAGAGGACCCCCCTCACGGGGAGGACACATGGGTAAAGATTGGAACTCAGGCTTGATGTTTTAAGTTAATGACACTGGTGTGTGCATTCTTTTTCAAAGGCTAAAGCCTTTGAATAGAGACTGCCCACCATGCTTACCACATTGTTTGTGTGGTCCTCATGACTTGAAAGGAAGATGTGGAAAGCCCAAATTAAATTGCATTGTTAAAAGTAAGGACCAGATAATCTTAAAAAAAAATGAAGAGCAGGATTGGGGCTTACCCAGGCCATTCTTTTATTTCTCCTAGTCTACAGGAGGTCTAATTCTTTTTTTTTCCGAGAAAGGGTTTCTCTGTGTAGTCCTGGCTGTCCTGGAACTCACTCTGTCGACCAGGCTGGCCTCGAACTCAGAAATCTGCCTGCCTCTGCCTCCCAAATGCTGGGATTAAAGGCGTGAACCACCACACCCGGTGGTCTAATTCTTGTTAATTGAGACTGGTCCTGAATTCTTACCGTGCTTGCTCTTGCTCTTGCTCAATGGAAAACAAACCCAGCCTCCCCCAACTAAGCAGAAAACATGTGACATGTGCACATGCACACAATTCTGTTTTTTCCCTTGAGGCAAATAGTTGTTAGTCTTTCTCAGGTGTTACTTTTTCTTAATTATTGTGTTAATGTATTTTTGTTCTGTTCTATATGTAGATGACGGTGGCTACTCCATGAATTTTACTATGAGTTCTTCCAGAGGACCTCTGCCAGTGAAAAGAGGACCACCACCACGAAGTGGAGGTCCTCCTCCTAAAAGATCAGCACCTTCAGGACCAGTTCGTAGCAGCAGTGGACTGGGAGGAAGAGGTAATTGTGGCATGCATTCAAATCAGGGCTTCTATGTTGAATCCAGGCATGGTGGTGCAAGTCCAATCCCAGCACTGGGGGTTGGGGGTGAGACTGTGTGTGTGTGTGTGTGTGTGTGTGTGTGTGTGTGTGTGTGTGTGTGTGTGAAGAGAATCAACATGAGTTCAGGACCTACGTGGGGCAACCTTTTATTTATTTTTTATTTTATTTATTTGGTTTGGTTTTTTGAGACAGGGTTTCTCTGTATAGCCCTGGCTGTCCTGGAACTCACTTTGTAGACCAGGCTGGCCTCCAACTCAGAAATCCGCCTGTCTTTGCCTCCCAAGTGCTGGGATTAAAGGCATGTGCCACCACCTCCTGGCTTATTTTTATTTTTTAATATGCTTGGGCCACTGAGATGGCTCATTGGCCACTGATTTGATTAAGTCACCGTTTTTTATATTCAAGCACAAGAACTCGAATCCAGTCCCCATTCACACGCAAAAGTGGAAATAGCATATTGACTACAGAGTTGTCCTCCGACCCACATTAGCGCCACCACACGAACATGCTCTCACCATAAATGCACAGTAATATGTTTCATTTAAATGCTTATGCTTAAGGCTGATTGATAGATTCCAATTCATCTCATTTATAATTAGTAAACACTGAAATTATGTGACTGTGAAGCTTCCAGTCTTAGCTACAGAGCATATTTGATTAAATCACCTTTTTATAGCCTGAGTATAACTAATGTAGCTTGTTGATGGCTAGATTTTAATGCTTATTTTTTCTTTAAGCCCCTGTGTCACGTGGAAGAGATGGTTACGGAGGCCCGCCACGAAGGGAGCCCCTGCCTTCTCGAAGAGATGTTTATTTGTCCCCGAGAGATGATGGATATTCCACTAAAGACAGGTAACAGAAAAGTGCATTTTCTTTTATTAAGAATCACATTGAAAGAGAACACACCAGAAGCATACACGAATTTTTTTTTGTAGCTATTCAAGCAGAGAATATCCAAGTTCTCGAGATACACGAGATTATGCACCACCACCAAGAGATTATACTTACCGTGATTATGGTCATTCCAGTTCACGAGATGACTATCCATCAAGAGGCTATAGGTAAGTGGCTACTTCTGTGGTTTGCTTATAAGAATTTTCTGCAAAACTTCATGCCTCGGGGGCTTGAGAGATAACTTAGCTGTTAAAAGCACTTTACAAATATTCCTGGCTCCCCGAGTAGCCATCATTGAAACCTGTGTAAAGGTGGAAGGGAGAGAAGAGATTCTGCGTGCAAAATAATCTTTTGACTTTAATAAGATCACCACGGCATGCTCATTTTTCCTCTTATACACAATTTATCTTTACGTTTGTCAGCTCAAAACACAATTTTTTTTTTTTTAGGATTAGTATTTTTTTTAGAATTATATTATGAAATAACATGAGATGCTAAAAATGATGTCTATTTTAATTTTAAAATTGCTTTTTATTGTTTAGTGATAGAGATGGATATGGTCGGGATCGTGATTATTCAGATCATCCAAGTGGAGGTTCCTACAGAGATTCGTATGAGAGTTATGGTAAGATACCGGTTAAGGATCTTAAACTATCACCAGCTTGAGGTTTTAGGTTCATGAGCTGGATTAATAGACTGCGTGGTGCTTGCTTTTAAAGGGACATTTGCTTGCTTTCAAGGGGTAACTATCAGCTGGGCTTTTCCTAGTTCTGTGAAGGGTATTTTGGTTCTTGTTTCATTTTTTGTTTGTTATTTTCTTTTTTTTCCTTTTTTTTTTTTTTTTTTTTTTTTTTTCTGGCTGTCCTGGAACTCATTCTGTAGACCAGGGGGGGATTTTAAGGGGATTTTGCTTGCTTAAATTGGCAGCCTTATGTGTTTTCCCCCAACAGTGAAAATACGATTTAAAAATTTTATTAACCAGATCAAATATTTANTTTTTTTTTTTTTTTTTTTTTTTTTTTTTTTTTTTTTTTTTTTTTTTTTTTTTTTTTTTTTTTTTCCTTTTGAGGCTGTTCGCTTGCTTTGGAGGGGATTTTGCTTGCTTAAATTGGCAGCCTTATGTGTTTTCCCCCAACAGTGAAAATACGATTTAAAAATTTTATTAACCAGATCAAATATTTACCATTGCAATATGAAGGAAACTCAACAGTTCAAAAATTGCAACTTATCTCTGGAAAGTGGCTGAGTGTCTACTCTAAAATAACAAGCTGTCTGGAATGTCCTCTTGAAATACACAACGTCTTCGGTCTTTTCAAACAAACATTAAAATCAATCCATTTCCGTACCTCAGCAGATGAGCAATTCCCTCTTATGGCCAGCAATGGTAGAGTTTAAAACTTCCCAGTTGAGAAAGTAAACTTTTAATACAAAGAATTCTGTAAATTCAGATTGAAATGTTGTATATATACAATTTATAGTGTTGCCATATTACCTGACCATTGACCCTGCAGGTAACTCACGTAGTGCTCCACCTACACGAGGGCCCCCGCCATCTTATGGTGGAAGCAGTCGCTATGATGATTACAGCAGCTCACGTGACGGATATGGTGGAAGTCGAGACAGTTACTCAAGCAGCCGAAGTGATCTCTACTCAAGTGGTCGTGATCGCGTGGGCAGACAAGACAGAGGGCTTCCCCCTTCTATGGAAAGGGGGTACCCTCCTCCACGTGATTCCTACAGCAGTTCAAGCCGCGGAGCACCAAGAGGTGGTGGCCGTGGAGGAAGCCGATCTGATAGAGGGGGAGGCAGAAGCAGATACTAGGAACAAACAAAACTTTTGGACCAAAAATCCCCATTCAAAGCAACAAACAAAATGGAAACTTTCTGTCATAAACTACCCAAGGACTACTAAAAGGAAAAATTGTGTTACCTTTTAAAAATTTCCTGTTCCCCTTCATAATTTTTATGTTCTTGTGAGGGAAAAAGTAAGACATGTTTAATTTTATTTGCTATTATGAGCTGCTTTCAACAAGCAAATGGTAGATGTGTGAGCCTTGACTTGTTACTAGTGTTGTAATTTTCCAAGTAAAAGTGTCCCTGAAGGCCAGCCACTTCCTGATTTTTCCCAGTAAATGAGGCAAGCAATCCCAAGATCTTCCACAAACTTTCATCCATCTAGATGTCCTTTGGTGTCCACTGAGACTGAATCACCCTGCCTGTGCAGACAAGCTAGCCATTAGAGAGGGTTGGTTGGGTGCGCTACTTTCAGGATTTCAGGGTGTCTTCCAACTGAAATCTCAATCTTCGCAGTATATATATTAAAACCAACGAACAAACCTGAGATCCGATGCCTAGGGATATACTGTTTACCCAGAAACCCCCCCAAAAAGCAAATGGATACTGGCCATATTTTGCTTTTCTGACACTTCCTTGGGAATCTACAAGAACCTCCCTTCCCCCTCCCTGAGTAAGACCATTTAAGTGTGTGTTAAACAACTACAAAATACTCAATAAAACGTTTGGCCAAAGTCAACCCTGAAGCTGCAAACCGATGCTTGCTCTTACTGTTTCAAATTTTTGCAACTCTGTAGTGTCTCACTTTTAAAGGAACAGCTTGATTGCAAAGGAGAAAATAGATAAGCAATGAAGTTATCTCCAACTTCCTAAAGGCTTATGACTTCTAAAAAGTGACTCTATCAGCATTCCACATCAGATTTAAAGCACCAAATGCCCGTGAAACAGCAAAGATGGTAAGCAAAGCAAACTAGTTTTTCCGTCTAAGTCGAAATTGAGCACTTCCCTTCTGCATAGTACAGTGAAGCCTACTGTACTTCATGGCCTTCTAGATTTAAAAAAAACCTTGGAAAAAACCCACAAAGGTTCAATAGCCTATTAGAAGTCTTCCAAATTCAACACTTGGAATTTTTGTAACGCATGTATGACACTTTTAGAGGCATTAATGCAGCCATTTTGTTTATCAATAGCAGTTTGGGAACTGGGAGGGGGTGACTTTTTTCTTACATATTTTTGATGAAGAACTGTAAACATGCTTCACTTTTTGACTTTTTTTTCAAATTAGTCTTGTAGTCAATAAAAGAAATGGCTTAGGATTGGGGTTCCCCTGTCTGACCCCCTATAAGCCATTGCAAACTTGACCTTTAGTTGGATGCCTGACTTGTTTTAGTTCTATGAAACTACACTGTATGGAGAAAAAAAATCTATTGCAAGTGGTCTTTAAAAAAGCAAAAAACCTGAGGCAGCATGACCCAGGTCCAGCCATGAAGTTGAAAAAGATGCTCTTGAATATAGTAAACTTGAAGACCTCCAACTAAAAATCCTTAGACTGCACTTATTCCTTCAAATGTTTTGTCGGTTCAACTTATGGATTTAACGTGGCAGTGCACCATTGGAAACGAATGAGAATCCATAAGCCATGCAACTTAACCATTTAAGCCATTCCAGTCCATCCCAAGCCAATGAACCTTCCACAATTAAGAGAAGTAGTAGAACATGAAATATGCACTAAGCTGCAAGTCTGAACTTGCCTGTTCTTTCTGGAAAAAGGCGAAGGTGGGGGGGGAGCAGTTATAGGCAAGTGTTCAACAATTTCCTCTAGAGAAATAACTAGATTTCATTTATGTAATTTTTGCAGGTTGAATCTAATGGTCATACTGTCATGGAGTGCTGATTGATTCACAGTAGATAAAGCTGGCAGTAAGGAACAATCAAATGCTCAGGTAAGTGTTGAAAGCAGTGTTCTTTGAAGGTTTGTAGCTTTGTCATTGTGTGGCTGTGGTGTTGGCAAGTATTTTCTGACCCCTAATTCTTTTATGAAATGGGGATAATGCTCAACTCTGGACATTTGGATGAAGTTATTTTGTCATTTTGAGTGAATGTATATAGATGTATTTCCATTTAGAGTATCTAGTATGGTAGTACTCGCTGTTTTTGAAAGTTACTAATAGCTCTTGCCTGCAGGATTTCTTATTAAAAGAGCCTATGTAATTAATGGTTTGCTGTGTGATATTGTATGAACTGTAGGCTATTGGGGCTTGCTTCTTTTCAATTGGTAATTGTGATACAGCTGCTACTGCAACTTCCAAATTTCATGGACACAAGGTGGCAGGGTATCTGACTTTAATGTGACAAAGTTAATGCTTACAGTAGTACTTGTAATGACTATGGCCATCTTTGGAAGCAGGCACTTTAGAGCTAATACTTAAACTGAAAAACCAAGATTAAAATTCTCTGTAGCTTGATCCCATGCTTTTTTATTTACAGAGTTGTTGAAGCAGAGGAACGCTGAGACTAAGCCACAGCAGTTGCTTACCCAGTGCGCATCAGAAGTGGTTTGGTACAGGCAATAGATTTTTTTTTTTGTCTTCAAGGGAGGGAGGCTGATTAAACCTAATCAGTGCTGGTTAAACCTTAATTAGGGAGTGGCAGTCACTTAAAACTGACCCAATGGAAAGAGGGAGACTAATTGTTAACTGGAGGTACCTACCCAAGAAGTCCGGTGACTCTTTTTAGACATTCAGTAGTTCGGGCAAAGTCATGGGGCAACTCTGCAATTTAGAGCTGATGATCACTGAGGAGAAGCAAATTGAATTAGCTGGGACTGTAAGTCCATGGGGAGTGGTTGCCTAAGCACCAGTGAGGCTGAGAGTTCAACCCCTGGCAAAACGCAAACATTTCAATTAGAAAAATTACACCTCACTGATGTCTGATTTTCAGCAAGGAACCCAATTTGATGAATTGCCTCATCAGTAGGAAACATAATCATATAAAACTGAGAGAGGGGGAAGAATGGTGCTAGGAAATGAAAGTAAAAACAGGAAACATTGTTAGGCTAGTTAGAAAAGCATATTGGGAACAAAAATAGGTCACTAGGTCACTGTAGTTTTATAAAAGGTACTTTACCCTCAGGGCTCCATCTTGGAAACAAATCATGACACAACAACTCTAGTTTACTGCTTTGGAAACTAAGAGCCAGTAATGTAAATGCAGATAATCTCAACAGAAGCAGGTTGAGTTTTAGAGTCAAAGAATTTAACTCAACTTCTGAGATTTTTCTTATGAATTTGTTACAATACTGTTGAGGGGATTTCAAGCCTTCCATACTCTAATCAGGCCTGGGGAAGGTTCTTCGGTCAAGACCTTTAGGCTCTTGACATTTTATGTACATTTTTAGTTTGTCATGGGCAATAAATACTACACTAAATATGAATGTTAAATTCAAAGTGGGAAGTTGGTAGAAGAATTTCAAGAGACCTTTTTGACAAATGGTAGACTATAGAACTAGCAGGCTTACAGTCTGCAATTAGAAAAAAAATTAGCCTTGATTTTTCTGGCTAAGCTCTGGATGTAGAAGAATTTGAATAATACAGAAAGTGCCGTGGTTTATTTGGTAGCTGGATGTAGAACATTATAGATCGTTTTTTTGGAATGTTTTGTACTGAAACCCAATAAAACTTGAATGTGTGTCTTTGTGGTGTTGGGTTCTTTTTTAAAGCCCTTTTTGTAAGTAGAAATTCATTTTAGCCTTTTCAGGTTTCTTTTTCCACATAATTTTCCTCCCCAAACTTCAGTTCTGGGGCACTGTTGGTATTTAGGTACAGGGACAGCCAGGGCCCCTGAGAGGTCTGACCACTGGCCTTCCTCTAGGACCAGTTAAAGCCTTAGATAAACTTGGTAAACAGATGCTTCCCTTTGGAGTTAGTTAGATTCCCCAAGGAAGGCTCCCAGCAGACACTTACCTTGATGGGTATACCCAGTGACTCGGTGTAAGATTGGGTTTTTCAGTGTGACCTCTGGGACTGCCCGTGTAACGTGCATGCATATTCCATGATCCAGCTGGCCTTCAGATCTGCCGTTTCTTGCTAATTCTGCTTTCTGTCTAGGTTGAAGTAGGGGATGGTTTTCCAGTGAGATTCAGTTTCAGCATTATTACTTGTGGGAACTTTGGAGAAATTAACCTATAGTTGATCTCTCACTTGTAAAGAAGGTTGGTAATATGTATCCCAGAGGTGGGAGAGATTGAGTTCACGAACCTGCCTCAGAAAGTAAAAGCTACATAATTATTAAATGATATTATTTTCCATCAATTTCCTCCTGTGTTATCTTCAGGCCTAGGCTTTGGGACCCAATTAGTTTCCCCTTTTGTTAGGGACTGAAAGTTCTTACAAGCTGATTTTTTTCTCCTAGGTTAGTCATAGTTAATTTTCACTTTCCTCCATTAGCAACTATTTTAATACCATGTATGTCCTTATGTATAAGATCTTATTAATTAAGGGATTTGTTGTTTGACAAGGGTCTCTTTACATAGTCTGGCTGTCCCGGAACTCATACAAACCAGGCTGTCACAGATTCACCTGCCTCTGCCTGCTGAGTGCTGGGATTAAAGGTGTATGCCACCACGCCCAGCCTTCTTATTGATATTTTTGAGACAAGGTACTCACAGAACGTAGAGTGACTTCGAACTGCTTTCCCCTCTAGTATGTTAGGTAGGTTTACACTATACCATGGCAGCACAGTGAAGTTTTGAGGTGCTAGGAATAGAACTCAGGGCTTAGGTTCATGCTAGGCAAGCACTCTACCAAGCTATATCCCCAGCCCTCTATTGCTAGTAGTTCATTGCTTCTGATTCTAGCATAGCCTTTTTACTCCTTGCTGAAACCCCACCCATGTCTTGCCTACGCATTCTTCCCGGCCTGATTCATATGCCCTTAGGTTGTGTGTCCAGGCCTTAGGTTGTGTGGCCTGTTCAGAGTGTTCTGACTTTTTGGCCCTGGCTTTTCAACTGCTGGTTGAATATGATTTTGGTGACTGTAGAGGAAGACAGAATCTTTCAAACCGTCCCATCTGTGATTTTGCTTTTAAGCAGAGCGAGGCTTATTTCTCCAGACTGTAGGGCAAGGTGCTTCCGCTTAAGCTGGAAGAAGTCCAGGTATCAATGTTCTGTCGCATGAGAGACGTGCTAAGATTCAGTTGTCACATTCTGAGTTCTTCAAAGCTGATAATCAGTATCCGTCAGAAGATTGTAAGAAGTAAGCTTTTGTAGTTATTGGGAAGCTCTGATTCTCAGAGCAACTTGTGCTGAAACTTTAATACACCCGAGTTTGCGATTTTCTTTGTAAGCACAAGTAAAAGTCTAGACTTCATGCATTCTCTGTTTGAAGGTCATCCCTACTGCTACCATATTGCACTTTGGGATTTCAGTTGGTACTTTATGAATCACAAAAGGTAGCTTGATTATGATCCTGCCTGCCAGACATTTGTGGCAGCTCATTTCCGTTTCTAAAGAGCACTGGGCTGTCTGAAGACATTGCCTAACAGACCCCATATTGTGCATTTACCTCAGGTTGGATTAGAGGAGGAGAAAAAACTATTCTGTACAAGGAAAATTTGGTATGGGTTTCTTAATGGGTAAGAGTAATGGAAGTAAAGGAGACTAAAGAGTATAGGAATGCTGGATAAAATAACAAACATTAAATTGCTCTAGTTGTTTCTGGTAGGGTTGAGATTAGAGTACCCAAGGGAACCCCCCCCCCACCTTTCTAGTCTTCAAGACCTACCATAGGGCTATTCTAGAAGATCAAGGAAGAGCCTCATCACTTAATCAAAACATGGAGAGGCATGGTTAGGCCTTGTTAAATGTTTAAGGGATACTGGTACCACAGTAGTAGGACCTACTATAAATCTGCTCTCTAGCTGCTGGAGGAACTACATAGGGAAGTGTCTTGCCAGATGTACTCAACTGTAAAAAAACAGCCTATGGGTGTTTCTGGGGACTCTGTTACAGAGTCCAGAACATATGTGCCCTGAAGGAACATAACCCAGACAAGCTCCTCAGGCTACAGACGTCTGTGCTGTGGAAGCAGAAACCAAACCCAAGTCCTGTGGTGGCGGCTTACTTCACTGACAGGATCTCCAACTGTGCCAGCTGGCAAAGGCTCAGAATTCCTTTTCATGGAGACAGAACGAATATGGAGTCAGGCAGTTAAAAAATGACTGTAAAGGGTACTGGTGGTCACCTAAACTAATTCTAATGTTTTCTTCTTTGTAATTAAAAAAAAATGTCATATCCAGGAATGGTGATTATACATTTTAAAATCTTAATCCCAGCTAGATTTCTCTACTTTTGAGGCCAGCCTGATCTAAACAGCCTAGATTGACCTTAAACCTCTACCCATACTTCCCCAGTGCTGATATTACAAGCATGCTACTGTAACCACCACTGTGTAACTAGTTTATGTGGTGCTGGGGATGGAAGTGAGGGCTTTTTGCATTGCTGTGCTAGCACGCTACCAACTGAACTGTGTTCTCACCCCATTCCTTAACACTACAATACCTTACTTAGTTGTGGAATAGCATGCACTTTAGGCAGGCATGATGGTCCACACCTGTAATCGTAGTATTTGTAATGTAGAAACTAGAGGATCAGGTTGGATACATTTCATAGTTTCTTGATTTTTAGGTAATGGTAACATTTTATTTAATGGTGTAGCTGAGATGTCATTACTTTGTGGGCTGAGCCTTTTATATTCTACTTATGTGTTTTCTTGTGGGTTGACCTATGACCTTGTTCATTCTACAACTGAGTTATATCTTCAGTTTTGAGACAGTTTCACTAGGTAGCCCAGTCTGGCCTAGAATGTTCTATTGTAGACCTCCAGCTCTTGGTGACCTTCCTGCTTTTGCCTCCCACATGCTAAGATTATTGGCATTAGTCACCATATCTTGCTTAACTTTTTTGAGGCAAGATCTCATAAGGCTAGCCTTGAACTTACCCTTTCAAGTACAAGGATTTCAGCTGTGTACTACCATACTCAGTTTTATGTGCTGATGGGACTTGAACTCAGGGCTTTTAGGCAAGCACTCTAGCAGCTGTTGAGAAATATCCCAGCCCTTGCTTGACTTTTTAAAAGTTTGTGTTTTATTCATAGGAGTCTTTTATGTGCATTTGTGTACCACTGGCTTGACTGGTGCCTGAGTAGTCTAGAAGAGGGTGTCAGATCACCTTATAGATGTCCAAGAGCTGCCATATGGTGGATCTTCGTGAAGAACAGCCAGTGCTCTTAATTGCTGAGTCATCTCTCTCTTCCCTTGGCCAATAAATTGTAAAAGATAGATGTTCGACCTCTTAAGAAAATGCAAGCCAAAACTATTGAGATTCCATTTACTTGTTCAGAATGGCACTCATTAAGGAAGGAGTACCAATAAATCCTGGCAAGGATGTGGGGAAAAGGGAACCCTCCTTACTGCTTGTGTGAAGGTAAGCTTGGGCAGCCAGTATAGAAGCCAGGACTGAGTTTCTTAAAACTAAAAAATAAAGCCAGGCATGGTGGCACACACCTTTAATCCCAGTACTTGGGAGGCAGAGGCAGAGGCAGGCGGATTTCCGAGTTTGAGGCCAGCCTGGTCTACAGAGTGAGTTCCAGGATAGCCAGGGCTACACAGAGAAACCCTGTCTCAAAAAAAAAATACATCTTGGGTAACCCCAAGCTATACCATACCTGGATATTTACCCTAAGGACTTGGAATCAACTCTTGGAGAGGTACTTCTACATAGCTGTAGACTATATTCACCACAACTAAGTTATGAAAACAGCCTAGTTAAAGAATCTGTGCTACATATACAAAAGGCATTTTTTTTCAATCATGTTGTCTATAGGAAACTGGATACAACTGGAAATAATCGTTAAGGGAACTTATAAAACAAATTGATTTTTTTTCTCATTTTTTGACTGTAAATTTTGTGGAGATAAACAGAATCATCCATTCGTATGCTACATGACTGTAGAAGTGATGCTGTTTGGAGGGACCAAGGCAAAGGAAAAGCAGCCGAGCTTTTTGGGGGCGGTATAGGTAAGACTATCCTGAACATAAATGCACACTTAAAGCATTTACATCTCATTTGAAATTTTGCTTTATAGCGGGGCACGAGTGCTCGCACGGATTCCCAGGCCAATCTGTGAGAAGGGAGCCGAGTGACAGGAGCCCCATGTTTCCTCCCGCCTAGGGACACATTTGCTGATAGCATCTCACAGGGAAGTAGAGTCTAAGCACAGTGTTACTGGACCTGGGGCAGAGGTCAGAACGGGAGTTTCAGAGAGGAAGAAAAGCACAGGATCCCCCAGATGTCACTTGGAGCTTTCCTTGTGGGTCATTCATTAACAACTAGCTTGAACATTCACAGGGTGACATTTTTCCAGGCCTAGAAACAATTCTAGCTGCTGTGGAGTTGAACAAGAAGAGAAATACTAGAGGTCACACAATGTCGAAGCTCTTGGGACTCTGACCTAGCCAGAGTGGAGTCAGCTTAACACAGTTGAAAAAGCCACCACCCTTGAGAACCTGTCCCTGAGTAAGAACTATTCTCTGTATGGAGGCTTAACAAAGCCTAAATTGTGCTCCACTGGGAGTAAGGAAAGTTACTGTGGCCCAAAACAATAGTCTCCTTTTTAAAAAACAATTTGAGATAGGGTCTCATGTAGCTCCTCTCCCCTTTCTCTCTTCATCTTTCTTTTTCTCTCTTTCTTTCTTTCAATGGTTGTTTTGTTTTTGGTTTTTGAAGCAAGGTTTCATTCACCTTTATAGCACTGGATGGACTGCACTCACTGTGTGAGACTGGCCTCAGACTTGAATACAAGGATCAACGAATTTGGGCATGAGACAGGAATCAGGAGTTCAAGCCCAGTTTTAGCAACATAGAGACCTTAAGGCCAGCCTGGGATATATGAGGGAATTTATAGAGACAGAAAATAGATCTGTTGTAGTGTAGACTTGAATCTTAGACGGAAATGTCCTATTGGATTTTAACAATGGTCACACAGCTCTTGTTATAGAACCAGAAAAGTACAAGTGTTAAAAGGTTTTGTTCCAGAATTACTGGTACATGATAGAAAATATTAAAAAGCAGAACTATCCCAGCACTTGGGAGGCAGAGGCAGGTGGATTTCTGAGTTCGAGGCCAGCCTGGTCTATAAAGTGAGTTCCAGGATAGCCAGGGCTATACAGAGAAAAAAAAAAAAAAAAAAAAAAAGTAGAACTGGATTATAAAGCTCATCTGGCCTTAGAATGAAAGTTATTTAGGGGGAATATTGGGACTCCAGCCCCATCCTGTGCTATGCATACGTCTTTTGTGTATCAGGCACTGGGTGAATAGTGTTGCCATGTGCTACAGCCATGATATGCAACCTCGTTGCAGGCTCATAAGCAATATAGTAAATATTATCAGGTACTTCAAATTTAAAAGAAAGGTAAAACATATACTCAAGCCAGATTTATAATTTCCAACTAGAGGCAGACATGGTGGATCACACTTGTAATCCTAGGACTTGGAAGGCTGGGGCAGGAGTATCACCATCAATGTAAGGCTAGCCCAAACTAGAGAGTAAGTTCCTGTTTGAAAAACTACATAAAAAATTAGCCAGTAATCAGAAATGATCAAAATGTTTATAGAGTTGTGACTGAATAAACAAAAGGTCATACAGTCATTTGGTTGCATACTGTGTAGCAATAAAAGGAACACATGAATACATATTACAACATATGAAGCCTTAAAAGCTGATGAGATGGCTTACTCACAAGGGTGTGTAACTCCAGTTCCAGGGGGTCTTGCACCCCCTCCTGTCCTCTGGGCACAAGATGCACATATTGCATACATTTAAATGCAGGTGCTCAACAGGTACAAAGAACCATGTTGTAATACTCCATTTATGATAAATATTCAAGAATGATGAATTTATAGAGACAGAATTCTCTTAGTCTTGAGGAAGATTAGCTGTGCATAGAATTTCATCGAAGGAAATTCCTAATAACCAAATTTCATCAATTCCATACTCATTGGATTATGAAGATGATCATACAGCTCTGTAAACTTGCCCGAAAAAAAAATCTGTTACAATCATAACTGAATTTTGTGCTTTCAAAATGACACCTCAATAAAGCTATTTTTACAAACATCTGTTGAATGTGAAAGTGTGATGATTGTCACTAGTCCTTACGGGAAACAGTCTAAGACCACATTCACTTGGTTTTCCTCTGCTATCCCAGAGCGCAGCTTGCTGGGTTTCCATGTGCTCCTTCCTGTGTCTTAGTTTTTGAGGAGCCACCATGCTGTTGCACAACTTTACTAATGCCTTCCCTATCTCCTGTGTGTAAGGCTTTCCCATTTCCTCACAGCTTCACTCACACAACAGCCATTCCTACTGGGTCAAGGTGACATTTCAACGGAGTTTGATTTCTATCTCCTTGATAGTGACGTGGAACATCCCCCGTAGATCTGTGGGTCATCCTTTTTTCCTTCTTTCCTTCCTTTCTGTTTTATTTTCTGTTTTGAAACAGGGTCTCAAGTAATAATTGAGGCTGGCCTGGAACTCATGGTAATCCTGCCTTGGTCTCCTGGTGCTAGGAATATAGGTATGTGCCACTTCACCAGCTCTGTGTGTTTTTTAAAGAAATGTTTGTTTAGATCTAAGTGTGGTATCATACCTCTGAATTCTAGTTACTCGCGAAGAGTCAGGAGATTGGAGGAAAGGTCATCCTGGCCTACATAGTAAGTCCCTTCCCTGTCTCAAAAATATAGCAGAAACAAAGAAGGTATGGCAGGGGGAAATAACAGAATTTCATTAAGACATTTGGCTCGATTTAAAAATTGGGTTACTTCTTTCATGTGTCCAACCCACTGCTTATAGCCCAGACTAGCCTCAATCTCATGTGAATCCTGGTGAACCTGCAATGTATGGACTAATTTTTTGTTGGTTTGGGATTTTTTTCTTTATTTTTTTTCCTTTTTAGCTTTGACTCATTTGAGACTTTTGTCAATTTTGGATATTAAAAAGTATGAAAAATGGGGGTTGGCAAGATGGCTCATTAGGTAAAAGCAATGGCTTTGAAAGTGATGGCCTGGCTGGTCCTCTGAATCCATGTTGGAAGGAGAGAACCAACTCATGGGAATTGTCCTCTGATCTACACACACACACACACACACACACACATACACACAGGAAAACTGGCTTATACCCTTTATACCCTCTTGTCAGATATACAGACTTTTGCTCTGTTGATGGTTTCCTTTGCTGTGGCTGTATAAAAGCATTTTGTTTGGATGTAGTCCTACTTGTCTATTGTTTGTTTCCAGTGCTTTTGCTGCCTTATCAGAAACTTGCCCATTCTGGTGCCATGATGAGCTCTCCCTTATCTTGTATGGTCTTATATTTAAGAGTTTAATCTGTTTTGCATTGATTTTTATTTTATTTTTTGGTTTTTTGAGACAGGGTCTCTATGTAGCTCCAGCTGTCCTGGAACTCACCCTGTAGACCAGGCTGGCCTCAAACTCAGAAATCCACCTGCCTCCGCCTCCCAAGAAGTGTTGGGATTAAAGGTGTGTGCCACCACTGACCAGCTTTTATTTCATTTTTTTTATGGTTCTTTTTTGTTGGTGATGATGTTGGTGGTTAGAGACAGGGTTTCTCTGTGTAGCCCTGCCTATCCTGGAACTCACTCTGCAGACCAGGCTGGCCCAAACTCACAGAGATCTGCCTACTTCTTGTCTCCTGAGTGCTGGGATTAAAGGCATCCACTACCACCACCATCAGTCAGCCTGAGCTGATTTTTATAACTGACAAAAAGTAGGAATGTGTTTTGAATTTTCTAATGTGAATATCTAATTTTCCTAGCACCTCTTCTTGAAAAGACTCATTTGCTCATAACAACAGAGTCAATATAAAATGAGCAAATCAGTCTTTTCAATATTGACTCTGTTGTTTAAAATCAGGCGGCTACAACTGCATGGATTTATTTTTGGGTTTTCTACCCTGTTCCTTGGTATCTGTGTGCATTATTATGTCCAAAACATGGAATTTTGCTTATTATATATTGATAATGTGTTCTCTTAAAAAAAAGAAAAATCCATTTTGTGTGTGTGTGTGTGTGTGTGTGTGTGTGTGTGTGTGTGTGTGTTCCTATGTATACAGGTGCACGTGGGTACCCTTGAAGGCCAGAAAGGCATTGGATCTGTTGGAGCTGGGGATGCAGGGAACTGAATTTGCAAATGTGCTCCTTCCTACCAAGCCATGACTCCAGCTCTGGACTGTATTCTTAAGCTAGGCAGGGCAATGCTTCCAGCCTTGTTCTTTTTACTCAGCATTCTCACTGACACTGCAGGCTCACCAGAAGGATTCCTATGAGATAGGTGCTAGCCTAAGCTACAAGCAGTGGGATGGACACCTTTTAAATCGAGTCAAATATCTCAATACAATTCTGTTATTTCCCCCCTTTGACTATTTAGTCTTTTGTAGTCCCTTACCAATTTTAGGATACTTTTTCTATTTCTGTAAAGATTGTAATTGGAATTTTGATAACAGTTGTTTTGAATTTGTTGACCACATTGGGTATAAGGAATATTTTGACAATATCAATTCTGTCAATCAACGCCACCAGCGTTTATTTCTGTGAATCACTTTCAATTTCTTTCATAAATATTATATATATTTATAATATTTATAATATTATAATATTATATATATAATATTATATGTTTTATGTTATGGCACCTTAAGGGCTAGAGCTCAGTAGGAGGTCCTTAGGCCACTAGGGTGTGTCAATAGAAGGCATTAGGTAGTCTGTCTGGGACTATGAGTTCTTTGGTTTTTAAGTTTCTTCTTTTTTTGAGAATTTCTAGTATACATATATATACTGACTCCTCATTTTCTTCCTCTAATTCCCCTCTTTAGCCCCCAATATGTTCCCTTCCAGCTTTATCTTTTAAAAAATAATCCACAATGTCCATGCACTATATGTGCATGGGTTTGACGTCATCCACTGCCTATGTCAGCAACAGTTGACTCAGGCTTGCTCCACTCCCCTGAGGCAATGAGTTTGCTGGGCTGAGGTAATTCTTGCCAGGACAACATATAAAAGCCTTAGCCTGAAGTGAAACAAATGGTGGTTCTTTAATCCCAGAATTTAGAAAGCAGAGAGGCAGGGGGATTGACACAAACTCAAGGCCAGCCTGGCCTACATAGTTAATACTAGACTAAGGAGCATAGAGTGGGCCCTTTCTCAAAAAACAGATGTGCTGGATAAATAGCTCAGCACTTAACCCTTCCTGCTCCTCCACAATGTAGAAGTCAGAGGACAGATTGAGGGAACTGGTTCTCTTCTTCCATTACTTAGGTCCTAGAGATCAAACTCAGGTCACCCAGCTTGGTGACAAGTTTTTCTACCCACTGAGCCTGCCTTTTTCACATCTATATTCCTACCCCATTATAAAAAATGTACAATAACCAATATAAGAAATCAACCTTAGTGTTCATTGACAGAGTGTGTGTGTGTGTGTGTGTGTGTGTGTGTGTGTGTGTGTGTGTGTGTGTGTGTCGGGGGTAGGGGTGGAGTGAGAGGAAGAAAGGAGAGTCACTATCCATAAACTGGGTAAAATTCTGTTTCAACAACATGGATAAGGTTGGTAGACATTTATGTTAAATTACATGTCAGAAATAAAAATACCAAATGATCTCATTCAAGCATGAAAAAATTTAAAACAAACATATTTATTTAGTATACTATAAGAGCACAGTGGGCATTGCAGTAATGAAGGAGTGTCCTGTCTACACTTGTTATGTTTAAAAATTGACTTCTTGCGCCAGGTGTGGTGGCACACGCCTTTAATCCCAGCACTCGGGAGGCAGAGGCAGGTGGATTTCTGAGTTCGAGGCCAGCC